>NC_142935.1:1984197-2039197 GCF_046866305.1 Octopus bimaculoides | reverse complement strand
GTATCCTTGATAGTGCAGAGGTTGGGAAGCACTGATATAGTCTTTAACAATGCTTGTAACATGATAGAAGGTGTGAACGAAAAACGTGTCATATTTTACACAGCCATTGGTAGGGTCCTCGCGAAGTTTGCCGGGTGAAGACGATGCCTTTCTGTAGCTAACGTTTGATCGTTTCAGTCATTTAATTTTCTCGCATCTCATCCTGGTTTGAAACTGTTTTGCAGAACGAGTACTAGCTGCTGAAACGGTTATCAAAGATGGTAAATCTGTGGAGGGGGTGGGGGTTCATCAAGCACTCTGATAGTAGTAGTAGTAGCGGTGGCAGTAGCAGAGGTGGTGGTGGTTTCTCGATTACCTGCGGGACGACCAAAGACGTAGATTACAAAGATCAGTTCAAAAAGAGTGTAAGGTTCCATACGGAATCTTCATCAACCTTTTCCTTTCTTTCAGTCTTTGGACCGCGGAGTTTGGTACTTATTCTATCGTTCACTTTTGCCGAACCACTAAGTTTCGGGAACGTAAACAAACCAACACCAGTCGTCAACAGGCGGTTGAGGAACAAACGCAAACACACACTCATACATACATACATACATACATACATACATATATATATATATATATATATATATATATATATATGTTAGGGACGACCGTGCGAACTCATAAAAGGAGAAATGGTGACGAATGGAAAAACAGAGGACTCCTTTTATTTAAACGCGTCACACGGTCGAACATACAAATATATATCAAATGATGATATAGATGATGTTATACGACGATAACATATATGACCAGTAATGAAAGACCACAACCGTATTAGATGAATAACAGATATATTTATTGTAGCGTTAAAGATGTATGTCTGTGTGAGAGTGTGAATGCGACATATAAGAACATAATCAAAGACAGGCCGTCGTACAAAGAAAAGTGTGTATGTGAGCGATACATGTGTGTATGTGAAATATTACAGCAGAGAAAGAGTCAATGACACGTGAGCAATTATACCAGATCTTGGTTACACAATAAGAAAAGTTCTGTATGTGAAAGTGAGGGAGGCTGAGTTTGGCAGAGCTGATCACTAGTTGTGATGTCGAGGCATCGATGCCTAGCCGTGATTCTTGTTATACAGATGTTCGTCGCTGGCTGTGGTTCTCTTGTCTGTTTGTTTACTGTGGTGAAGCTAAGTCACCTAACAGAATCGAAGAGAGAGATGGGCCGCGGAGTTTGGTGTGGTGTACATAGTAAATCGTGTTGACGCTGGTAGCGTAGAGGCTGCTTGGTATTAATCGTGTTGGTCATGATGATGATGCTGGATAGTAGTAGTAGACTCTTGTTGCTGATGTGGCGACGGCGGAGGTCATCGTGGCTGGACGAAGCTGCTGAAGTGGTCGCTGGAACTGCTGCTGCTGTCGTGTGGTACACGGAACAGTTCTCAAAGAGAAACTGGACCGAGACCAATTATTGGGTATGAGTTGATCTATATATAGCGTTAAGAGGGCTCCAAATGCCTTTAGAATTTTACTCTATCACGTGACCTTATTAGGGGCCGTGATTGGTCAGTTTGCGTTCTGGCGGGAACGGTTCGAAGAAGTTGCCGATTCGAATAATGATCAGTCACGTCATGGACAAGGAATGGGTTCTCTACTACGCTCGCATTTATTTATATTTAAATGAGAAGATTGTATGTAATGGCGATAGTAGTTTGTATCTAATGGCGGGAGGTAGTTTCACTACATATATATATATATATACATGTATATATATATATATATATATATATATATATATATATATATATATATATATATATACATGTATATATATATATATATATATAAATATATATATATATATATATATATATATATATATATATATATATATATATATATATATATATATATATATATATATATATATATATATATATATGTATATATATATGTATGTATGTATATAAAATTGTGTAGTAATACCAAATGGCGGTGCCCCAGCATGATCTCAGCTCATGAGCTAAAACTAGATAAAATAAAATGATATATATATATATATAACAAAGTAAACTTGCAAGGTACCGAGTGAAAATATTTAGGAAAGAAGATTTGAAAATGCAGCAGTCTTTTAAAGAAGTTTGTTGACTTGACCGGTTTCACTTTTTTAAAAAAAGATTATCAAAAATAAAATGTAAAGCTTTGTATAAGCTTTGTTGTTTTAAAAAATGGTTATCTTTGTTGGAAACAGACTCCCCACTCAGTGGAAGATTTATAATAATTTAAAAATGGAAATGACATACATATACAGACACACACACACTCACATGCTCATAAACACACATACATACAGACACACACACACACTCACATGCACATAAACACACATACATACAGACACACACACACATACACACGCATACATACACAGACGCACACATACACACACACAACAGCACCCCTCATACACACACACATACATGCATGCATACATACATACATACATACATACATACATACATTTAAACTTGAGCAAACTAAGATATTGGCAAAAGAAAGAAGGTTAAGAGAGGAAGAAAGAAAAGATTCCCTGTTCTGTCTTGTAACCATTATATTCATGTTACCAAACCAAATAAGATATTGTTTTTACTTTATCATTTCAGGATTAACAACGGAAGCAATCCAAAGAGCTGAAAGTATGGCTTCCAAACGTTTCTCTCAAGTATCATTATACAATGATTTCAAAAACATCTTTCTTTTTTTGACCCTCTTAAAGAAGTGGGTAGAATAGCTTCGAGCTTTTATTTCCTGCCGTCTTAACAACAATACGATATTGTAGTTGATTCTAGTAAAAATAAAAACAAAATTGCTAATGGTTTTATTGGTCTCTGTTATTATTATAATTATTATTGTGTCCGAAGAATTCAGTTTTATTTCAAGATATCTTGCCAATAGAGAAAGATCCGGTTTCTAACCTAAATCCTAGGCTCCTTCATTGGAATTGCAACACCTCAACAGGGTACTTTTGCGGTCTAGAAGAGCGCTCCGATGGTTGTGGAAAAATTAATCAAATCGGTGAAGGAGGAAGGTTTAAATGCGTATTTAAAACTTCATGTCTCTATATTAATATGCAAAACATGAAATGCTGTGATTAGTTGAAGGGTGAGGAGAAGAGAGAGAGAGAGAGGGGGAGAGAGATAGTGAGTGAGAGAGAGAGAGAGAGAGAAAGAGGGAGAGAGAGAGAGAGAGAGAGAGAGAGAGAGAGAGAGAGAGAGAACAAAGGGTGGTTAGCTGTGAGAGCTATGAGGAAAGGATTGCTATTATGGTGCGATTAAATAGTTGAGGGAAGAGGTGGAGAGAAAGAGAGAGAGGGGAAAGAAAGAGAGGAAGAAAGAATAATAGGGATAAAGAAAGAGAGGGAGAGCGAGAGAGAAAAAGAGAGAGAAAGAGAGCGAAGCGTGTTAGTTTTTCGTTTTTTTTATTTTTATATGGTCGATTAATTGACGCATGCGCTGTTGTGAATTCACTATCGTCTGCTCAGTGAAAACTTGTCAAATATGGCCGACAACAAAAGAAAGAATGATAAGTTTTAGGCTAAGGTATTTTGATAGTTTTTCAAATAACCGTTTTATGATTTGTTAAATTTTCACCAACGTTGTAAAACAATAATATTATAGATAATGTCTTTGATTTTAATCCTTAATGAAAGCTTTTTACATCTTAGCATAAAGTGGAAAATAACAACTCACAAAGTAGATGTAACGATATAATAACTTTCAGAGATGTTTTTTCTAGATATTGCACCTTTAATACTATTTATATGGACTTTTACATCATCTCAAGGTTCTAATGGTTCAGAAAAATATATAATTCCGTCATACAATTTTCAAAATAACCGTGGAATGGGATACGACTAGTAAGTATTACTATGAATTTTTGAAAATATGCAACTGTAATTTCTATTCTACTTTTCCTTGGAGAGCATCCCCCCAAAAAAGAAAGATTTTGATACCTCATTTGTAAAATTTGGATGAATATCTTGGGAAATATGACAATTTGAATGATCAACGAATTGGTCGAAATCTTGGCTAATCGGCCAAAATGAATGATTGACCGTTTGCGTGATGCTTTTGTCTTTGAAGCTGAGGAGAAATTGAGGCAAAGTCGACTTCGGCGGAATTTAGATTCAGAATGTAAAGACGGACCAAATCCTGCAAAGCATCTTAACCGGTGTGCTGGCGATTCTGCCAGCTCGCCGCCTTAATAATAATAATAATGATGATAATAATAATAATAATAATAATAATAATAATAATAATAATAATAATAATAATAATAATAATAATAATAAGAAGAAGAAGAAGAAGAAGAAGAAGAAGAAGAAGAAGAAGAAGAAGAAGAAGAAGAAGAAGAAGAAGAAGAAGAAGAAGAAGAAGAAGAAGAAGAAGAAGTGACTGTGTGGTAAGTAGCTTGCTTACCAACCACAGGCTTCCGGGTTCATTCCCACTGCGTAGCACCTTGGGCAAGTGTCTTTTACTATAGCGTCGGGCCGATCAAAGCCTTGTGAGTGGATTTGGTAAACGGAAACTGAAAGAAGCCCGTCGTATATATGTATATATGTATGTGTGTGTCTGTGTTTGTCCCCCAACATCGCTTGACAACCGATGCTGGTGTGTTTACGTCTCCGTAACTTAGCGGTTCGGTATAAGAGACCGATAGGATAAGTACTAGGCTTACAAAGAATAAGTCCTGGGGTCGATTTGCTCGACTAAAGGCGGTACTCCAGCATGGCCGCAGTCAAATGACTGAAACAAGTAAAAGAGATACACGGTATACACTGAAAAAGAAGGGACACAGGCAGGACCTTTTCACTCTCAGTCAACCAATATCCGAAGTTTCAAACTGTTTAGTTTAAAAAAAATTAATTAAAAAATCTGTGACTCAGATTGAAAAGATCCCATATGCATAGCATGCTAAGGTTTAAAAAAAAAACCAAACAAATAATAAAAACAGGGAAACTATAGTAGTAAACAAGTAAATAATAAGGTAGGGATTACTGTAGTAACAGTGGAATTATAATAGTGAACAAGTAAATAATAACACAGAATAATTAACAAGTGGTGTTGTGAAACCGTCGAGGCGTCGGCGATCAAACCGGCAACCCCACTAAGCTTGCTTAGTGAGGAGGTTGGTTTCTCGACACCCTGCGGAATTAGAAACAAAACTCGGCAAAGGACAGAGGGACTCAGAAGAGTCAATGGCCATTCCGAAAACAGGTGGACAGAACTCGTGACTCTTGACTGGCAGTCTGTCTAGGAGAGGGAACACTGATTTAAAAACTGGGGTAGATAGGTCTCCTTTGTCACAGTGGTGACAACCTGTCAGCGTCCAATGGCGCCATTCCCTGGAATGAAGGTGAATAAACCGCGAAGCGAGACTTAACTCCGGAGCAATATTTGGATGAAGATATGGGACCGACTGATGTTCACCTGTCTCCTAGTGAGAATCATGATCATGGTCCCCAACACACAGGAATGTGAAGAGAAGAGGCCCAACTTATGGGTAGTAAGAGCTCTTCAGTCTTGGTTGACAATTTTACAAGAGATGGTGTCTCGATAAAAATACCGGTTGGTGTTTAACCGTAAAACACAAACCCCATTGCTGAATGAAAATGTCTAACATAAATGTATCAAATAATGGTGTTAGGGGGGCTGGAACCAAAGTTGAAAGCCTTTCGCCCGGCAGGTGCCCTGTGGTTGAGCAGCGTAGGCCCGGTCGTTATCCAGAGACTGCTTGTACCCAAAGGTCCTAGACTTGCCCAAAACCACTACAAGTTGTGGCGACACGATCAGGGAGCGAAAATGTTACATTGGAAACTGTGCGAAAAGTAGGGACTAGAAAGAGGCAAGACGTGGTATAAGTACGAACCGCAGAGAGTGGTGGAGATGGAGACTAGCAAAATCCTCAGGGATTTCCCAATCCAAACAGATCAAGTGCTAGAGTATAACAGACTGGACCTAGTAGTAGTGGACAAGGTGCACCACATATGCTATATAGTTGATGTTGCATGCCCTTCTGATCCACGAATAGTCGAGAAGGAAGGCGAAAAGATAGATAAATACAACCCTCTTAAGTACGAAATAGCCCGACTATGGAAAATGAAGAAGGTGAAGGTAGTGCCAATTATTGTTGGGTCTTTGGGAACAGTATCAGAAGGCATCAATGGGAATATAAAGGAAATTGGAATAGAGGGCCCAGTAGAACTGTTACAAAAGGTCTGCCTCCTTGGCATGGCCAGAATAATCAGAAAAGTGTTAGATAACTGAAAAGAACGGATAGCATGATACCGTAGGCTGCAGGTAGTAAAGCCTGCTATGCATGCAAGACTCCAAGAGCTCCAGCAAAACCTGTGATAAAGAGAAATAATAGTTATAGTTTCAAATTTTTGCCACAAGGGCAGCAATTTGGGGGAGGGGGACGAGACGATAACATCGACCCCCAGTGATCAATTGGTACTTATTTTATCGAGCCCGAAAGGATGAAAGGCAAAGTCGACCTCAGCAGAATTTGAACTCAGAACATAGCGACGGGCGAAATACCGCCAAGCACTTCGTTCGGCGCGCAAACGATTCTACCAGCTCACCGCCTTAATAATAAGGATTTCAATTTTTGGCACAAGGCTAGCAATTTCGAGGGAGTGGTTAGTCGATTAAATTGATTCCGGCGCTTAAATGGTACTTATTTTACCGACACCGAATTGATAAAAGGTAGACTGGACCTCGGTGGAATTTGAATTCAGAACATAAGACAGACGAAATACTGCGAAGCATTTCGTCCAGCGTGCTAACGATTCTGCCAGCTCGCCGCCATAAAAATAGTAATAATAATAATAATAATAATAATAATAATAATAATAATAATAATAATAATAATAATAATAATAATAATAATGATAATAATAATAATAATAATAATAATGATGATGATGATGATGATTTCTTTTATTTTTAATGGCAACGATGATGACGACGTTGATGACAATGATGATAAGGGAAATCGATAGATTAGCAAATAATTAATTTCAACTGCAATCATCAGTCAGAATAATTCATTAATAAAGAAAGAGCTGACACAGGTCTGAAGTAATTTTTCTTTAATATTGAAGACTCTCAGAATTATACAGCTTCTTATGGAAGTTTTTCAATGTATTATGTGATAAGACTTCGGAAATCATACGAAAAAGCAGCTTTTCGGTTACTTCTGATGATGTCGCAGCTAACTCTGAAATCATAAGTTTTTTTAAAAAATGATTATTTGGTTGAAACCAGATGCAACAACGCTATATAATAATCGTATTATATCTTTCTAAGTTTCCATTTTAACCTAGTTTCAAATCCTGCATTTGCTCGTATATTTCTGCGAATAAACAGTTTTGCACGTGTACTGTGTGTGTGTGTGTGTGTGTGTGTGAGAGAGAGAGAGAGAGAGAGAGAGAGAGAGAGAGAGAGAGAGAGAGAGAGAGAGAGAGAGAGAGAGACGGTGTTTATGTGTATATATTCCATATAGAAACCCACGCTATATCATAATATTATATAATTCGTTTCTGCATCCTGACTTTGTCATCCTACTCGCAGTAAAGAAACCCCAACCATCAATACCACCACCACCACCACCACCACCACCACCACCAATACTACTACTACTACTACTACTACTACTACTACTACTACTACTACTACTACTACTACTACCATTTAATCATATATAATACGTAATGAGCATCTGTAATAGTTACATCAGTCATTCTATTTTAGTTTAATAATCTGAAATAAGAGGATCATTATTGTATTTACGATACAATTGTTTCTTACCAAACAGCAGGAACACTGAGTCCTCAAGAGTACTGAACACATTCTGCGGAAAGAAGAGACGAATACATATATATATATATATATATATATATATATATATATATATATATATATATATATACATATATATATATATAAGTTCAAAAAAAGACAAAAAACAATAACAAAAAACAACAAAGTGAGGACGTGATACGGATAGTGTTATTAGACGCTCGGGAAAGGAAAGAGAGAAAGTATGACGTTTCGAGCGGAGCCCTTCGTCGGAAAGACGGAAAGTTCAGAGAATGGAAAAACGGAGGAAGAAAAAATCGGCACCGATGCCCACGAGGTTACATTGTGGAATGACCGGAAGAGGAGGTGGTGGAGGAAAAGTTCTTTCTAAGACAGGAGAGTTAAAAAGGAAGGTGAATATGTGTGCGTGCGCGAGGATCTGCAAGTGTGTGTGTAATAACAGAACGTGTGTGTGCGTATGTATGTGTGTGTGTGTGTGTGTGTGTGTGTGTGTGTGTGTGTGCGTGGTTTGGTGGTTTATCTGTTAGTGTGTATGTGTGTATTTGTGTGTGTGTGTGACGTAGTGGAAGGAATTAGTAGCAGGAATAGTTAGTGGGTGCTTATGGACAATGGTCAGTGGAAGGTCAGCAGGCAGTCTTTGAGTATGTGTGTGTGCGTGTGTGTGTTTGTGTGCGGTTGTAGGTGTTGGGTACGTGTGCGTGTGTGTGTGTATTTTGTACGTGCGCGTGTGTGTATGTGTATGTTTTTGTGCGTGCGTGTGTGTTTGTGTGTATGTGTATGTTGTGTATATGTGCGTTGCTGTGTACGTGTGTGTGCGTGCGTTTGCTTCTGTATGTGCGTGTGTTGTTTTTGCCCATGTGTGTGTGATTGTATGCGTGTCTGTGTGAGTGTGTTGTGTTGGTGAGAGGTGTGTGTGCGTGTGTATGTGTATGTGGGTGGGTGCATTTGTGTGTGTATGCGCGTGTGTGTTTATGTGTGTCTGTATGTGTATGTCCGTGTGCGTGTGTGTGTATATTTTTTGTGCGTGCGTGTATGTGTATATTGTGTATGTTTGCGTGCGTGTGTGTGTGTGTATGTTGTGTATATGTGCGTTCCTCTGTGTGTGTGTGTTGTGTATGTGAGAGGTGTGTGTGCGTGTGTGCATGTGTGTATATGTGTATGTGTGTACGTTTATGTATGTTTATGTGTGTGTTTGCGTATGTGAGAGGTGTGTCTGCGTGTGTGTATGTGTATGTGTGTGTTTATGTGTGTGTGCGTGCGTATGTGTGTGAGAGCGTAAGGATATGTGCCAGGTTTATTTTGTGTGTGCACTCCTGTGTGTGTGTGTGTGTGTGCATATGTATGTGGCTGTGTATGTAGGCGTGCGCGTATGTATGGGTGTGTGTGTGTGTCTGTGTGTGTGTAGGGCTGTGTAAGTAGGTGTGTGTCTCTACCACTGTGTGTGTGTGTGTGTATATATGTGCGTTCGTCTATATGTGTGTGTGAGGGCGCGCATGTATGTTTGTCATGTATACAGAAACAACACAAGAGTATTTTTATAGTAGATATACATATATATATATATATATATATATATATATATAAGTTCAAAAAAACAATAACAAAAAAAAACAACAAAGTGAGGACGTGATACGGATAGTGTTATTGGACGCTCAGGAAAGGAAAGAGAGAGCGTATGACGTTTCGGGCGTAGCCCTTCGTCGGAAAGATGGAAAGTTCGGAGAATGGAAGAACGGAGAAAGAGGAAAATGGTACCGATGCCCACGAGGTTACATTCTGTATATATATATGTATATATATATGTATATGTATATATATATATATATATATATATATATATATATATATATATATATATATATATATATATATATATATATATATATATATATATATATATATATATATATATATATCTACTACAGAGGTTACATATATTATCATATCATCCCCAGATACTTTGTGGATTGGGATCTCCGTCGACAGACCGCTGATCTTAAATAAAGTTCGAAACACGAATAGTATGCAAATGAGTAGACCCAGTTTTCTGTAGCTACTGAGTTTGTTGAGTATATAAACTCATTGGTTGTTTGATTCTCCGGCTTTGGTCAAAATGATTTAGACGCTGGATTGCCGTCTCACTCTACGCCTGAAGTCACTAACCAATAAAGTTCGAAAACTATATATATATTTATTTATTGGTTAGTGACTACAGGCGTAGGGCCAGACAGATCCAGAGACGCAAGCTGATATGGAAAAGGAGGTTGTGAAAACTCAAGGATTCTTCAAACAAACAGAGACTTAGAGATGTCCATAACGAGGCCTTTGATGAGAAGGAGGGAGAGATGGAGACATATGACATAGAGGACCACTGAAAGTTCCAGCGGGACAACCTACTGAGAGCAACAGGCTAACTGTGAATGGGGCAAAGACAAGAGTGACGTGGATGGTGGAACAGTGACATTGACAGAACTATAAAAGAGAAGAGACGGGTCTGGAAAGAGTGGAAAAGTGGGGCGGGGTAGCAAAGAATCCTATCAGAAGGCTAGACGTCAAGTTTATCTAACTAGGGCAGAAGCAGAAAGGAAGAGGTTTGCCGATGTCCTACAGCGTGAAGATCAGAGACTTGAAGTGTTCCGGATTGCTCACACAGAAGTGTGTGCGGATGGGTAATTTTGGACAAAAAAAGGCGAGGAAAAGTTACAAAGAAAAACTGTTGAATGTGGAGAATCGATGGGATAAAGAGGGTTGCCCTCACGTAGATCAAACAGGAAGACCGGCTATCCTAGTGGTAGATAAGGCAATTAAAGACATGAAAACCGGGAAAGACCCAGTCCATCTGGAATCACTGCTGAGATACCCAAATATCCAATCAGGTAGAATACGGGCTAGTCACCTGCATAGTTAATCTGGTCATATTGACCAGACCATCGGATGTTGTTGCGCAACGCTGGTCACAATGCGCTTCCTTGCATTGTTGTAGCTTTCGAAAGATGTCACCCCGCCGCTGTCTAGGTGGGCAGGACAACCCCTTCCCCCAACCGCTCCTGAACAGGACGCCAGTCCGTCGCGTTGTCAACCATTTACGGATGTGTGGACTGGAGCAACTTTGAATAGAGTATCTTGCTCAAGAACACAATGCAATCCCTATCTGGGCATCGATACCAAACTCGAAATCGTGTGTACAGCACCCTAACCATTAGGTCATGCGCCTTCGTCGACACACACACACACACACACACACATATTCATTTCGAAATGGAAGTATAGACATCAAAGAATAACTCTCTGTCTCGATGTGTCACAATTTTCTCGTTAACATAAAATGATAGTCTTGGGAATTTTGGTAAACAGAGTTTCTAAATAATCTTAATTTAAATTAATTGTGCTTCCCAATTATGTAATTAAACATTTAATGATGTTTGTCTTCATGAAACAGTTATTGAGCAGAATAAAGTGCGCACTTCATGTAAAATTTATACTTTTCTGCTAAACACACACACACACATACACACACACATACACACACACACACACACACACACACAGTCATACACACACACACACACACACACACACACACACACACACACACACTGTATATATAGATAAAAATCCAATTATTTGAACAAGATGTTTGAATTAAATGTTATTTCTGTTAATAAAATATGTATACTTACAAGCAAAAATTTCGTGCAGAAGATGCACCAAAGGGCTTACATTTGCAGCGATATAAATCTTTAACACAACTTTTGCTCTTCAAGCAGTTCACTGTATTGAGTGCACATGGAGATGACGGCATCCAGATGAGTTCGGCGGGATTTATCAGGAACAAAACCATCGACAACACAACAAACAACATGGCTTCTCTTTGTAACATTTTCACTTGTAAAGAAGAAATGAAGCACCATCAAGGAATTTAGCAGACAAATGAAACATTATAAACACGTTTACATTCAATAGAAATATTCTTTTCTACTCTCGACACAAGGCCCGAAATTTTGGGGGAGGGGGCCAGTCGATTAGATCTACCCCAGTACGCAACTGGTATTTAATTTATCGACCCCGAAAGGATGAAAGGCAAAGTCGACCTTGGCGGAATTTGAACTCAGAGCGTAACGGCAGACGAAATACCGCTCGACGTGCTAGCGTTTCTGCCCGCTCACCACCTTATTCAATAGAAATATTACGACCTCAAGCAGAACGTTTGGGATCGGTAGTTCGACTTCCTAGTGATACTAGCAAAGTGGAAGGAAATGACAGGATGTGTGTGTGTGGGGGGGGGGTATTCTTTTACTTGTTTCAATTATTTGACTGCGGCCAAACTGGAGCACCGCCTTTAGACGAACAAATCGACTCCCAGGACTTATTCTTTGTAAGCCTAGTACTTATTCTATAGAGCTGTTTTGCCGAACCGCTAAGTTACGAGGACGTAAGCACACCAACATCGGTTGTCAAGCGATGGACGGAGGACAAACACAGACACACAAATACATACATAATACATACATACATACATACATACATATATATATATATATATATATATATATATATATATATATATATATATATACATATACATACATGACGGGCTTCTTTCAGTTTCCATCTACCAAATCCAATCACAAGTCTTTGGTCGGCCCGAGGCTATAATAGAAGAAACTTGCCCAAGGTGCCAGGCAGTGGGACTGAACCCGGAACCATGTGGCTGGGAAGCAAGCTTCTTACCACACAGCCACTCCTGTGCTTTTAAATGGGCGGCACTTTTCATTCTGTTGTAGGCTACTGCTGTAGGCAATATGTGTTTTTTGTGGGGTCCGGGGGTGGGGGGGCGGCAAACGAAAGCTGCCCCGGGCGGCACACACTCTTGCTACGCTAATGGTTACAATCGTCTCTTTCAATCTGGAATAACAAAAGTTGGCAGGTCAGATTATTAGATGTATAATCTAGGATATAATCTAGGTTAATCTAGCGTAATTATAAGTGCCTCTTATTAAGAAAAGTCTCAAACTTATGGAATGCACTTCGTCTTTCGCTTCGCATATTTTATTAATTCCTTTGATAAAGACACCATTTATAAATACGACATCTCATCTCCACTTTGGTTTATTTTCTGAGTGGCGAAGTGAATCGCATACGAAAATTAACCAGTCATCAATCGCATATGAAAATTAACCAATCATCAATCGCATACGAAAATTAACCAGTCATCAATCGCATATGAAAATTAACCAATCATCAATCGCATATGAAAAATGTTTATTACCGTATGATCGATGTGGCGAGACGGAGTGCCCGCAGAATGTTTAACATTTCTTCTGGCTCTTTTCGTTCTGAATTCGAGTCCTGCCGAGCTCAACTTTGCCCTTCATCTCTTCAGGGCTGTAAAAATAAAGTACCTTTCGACTACTAGGGTCGATGTAATCAACTTGACCCCTCCTTTCAAAATTGTTGACCCTGAACTCTGCAACGGACCAGTATCTCGTTTAGGTAAAATGATGTGATCTCGATCACTTAGATGCCATGGAAACCGATAACCAACCCTAGAAGTCCTTGGCAGTGGCGTAGCTAATATAGGAGGGAGCAAGTGGTGCGATCGCCCTCCACGTCGAATGCATTTTCCAAAATTGGCGCCCTTTCAACAGTTGTTTTAACTCTTTACTTACCTGTGTCAGTAGTTGTAAGTTTCATACATAATGAGACATGAAGTTAATGAATGTAAATTAGAAATATGTCTACAGTAATTCCTCGACTATCCCGGGTGTTACGTTCCAAACCACCACCGAGGTGAAAATCCGCGAAGTAGAAACAGTACTGTACTGTATATTTTATTATTATTATTATTATTTTCATAATTTGTATATATTTATTTTATTTTAAATGCAAAACAACACCACGAAGGAATCGACGGAAGCTTAAATAATAAACCGCGATATGGCGAGGCATTACTGTATTATAACTAATGAAATATTTCGCATAATTTAAGAGAAATGAGTTTAAAATTGTTTCGTATGTGTCACGGAGCCTTTTTTTTATGTGCTCGCTCCCACTAACTTTAAAATCTGGTTACGCCTCAGCTCCAAGGACTCAAGAAAAAAGAAATATGTGCAGTGGGATAGAGGAAATAGAACTGTGGAATGCTTAAGATTATCTCTTTCATCTACTACATATGTGGAAATCTGTGGGTGTGATTGTTTGTGGCGTTGTTATCTAACTCTTCCTACATAGTTTTATCGATTTTGATGAAACTTGACACGTGAGTAGAACTCATGTCTGGAAAACTAGTGACATACTTAGATTGTTGAAAAAATCGATAATAAGGCCCCTGGAAAGGATTCTTATATCTACTACATATACCTAATATATTATTTTTAAACATCCAAGGGAAATAACCCATTCGCTCTTGAAAGGTATCCTTACGTATAGCCAAGGGAAATAGCCCATTCATATTCGTAAATTATTTCGTATAAATCAAATTGAGTATCCTTATTTCTTAGTATCTGAACTATTTCAGTTATTTTTGCAATTTATCCAATACAACCCTTAAACAAGTAAATAGTATTTTCCTAAACAATATACCCACTTATTTTGGTTAGTGACTTATTTACGAATATACTAACACTAGCGCCGCTGAGAGTAATATTCTCTGCGAACGCACAAAAGCTTTTTTCAGAGTTATTTACTTTGAATTGTAATTATCTCATATCTGATTAACCTGTTATTACGTAACATGCTTCATGATTTTAGTATACATACCTTAGTATTTCCTCCTGAGTTCTATATACTCTGGGAACGTATTAAAACCCTTTTCGGGGCTACTTTATTTGAATTCTTACTATCGGGTAATTAATTTCATGTTATTACATAACTGATTTCACAATTTGGGTATTCATAACTTTTGGGGAATTCCTGAAAACAAGATCCTGTGTAAGACAGTTAAGTATTCTCAATAAATGCACAAAAACCGTTTTAAGGGCTACATACTTTGTATTGTTGTTACTAGATTAGCGAAACAGTTATGAGAACGGAACCAAGAGATAAGCCCCGCTTTCCCGGGAATTACCGGGTACGTCAGCTAGTATCTACATACGTGAGAAAACATTTCTCTAACAGTGTAATTGTTAACCTGTCGTAAACAGCTGACTTGTTTAAAAATTTTCTCATTTAACATTTACTGCAGCAATTTTGAACGTTAACTTGGTTGGCAAAGATTTTTCTCTCACAAACAAAATCTGTAAGCGTTGAAAGAGCCTTTATGCGATTGTTTGACTTGCTAGAAACAGCAGTAAAATCTACTTCAAATTACTCTCTGCAGTCTTAAAAAGAAAAGAAGTTATGTATGTGTTGGATAATACAGACCTGGATGTTTTATGCTGAATATTATACTGCTAGAGAGTCGTGGCTGGGTGGGACGCCTTTGTTCATATGCAATACTTGTAAACAATAAACTCCATGAATGGAATTCACGAACTAGCTTCTTTTTTATCTCACTAGGAGCGAGGTAAATGCAGTAAGAATAGAGGAGGGGGGTCAGTGGGGCCCCATTTAAGCGGCCCTTCAGAAATTGAACCTCCTTACGATATTCCCTGAGAGTCCATGGTATGAAATTCATTGTTATTGCTCCGATTTGGTCGCCAATATCATGTATCTAGTTTTACATGCAGTAAAAATAGGGGGTAGTGGGGGCCCCAAGTAGGCGGCCTTAACAAAATAGACCCCCTTAAAACATTTCCTGGGATAAGGGGAGTTGCTAGTTTGAGTTGTGTTGTCCTTGCACCAACGGCCCAGGAGGGGTTAACGAACATAAAAACGCAAAGGACAGAAAAGCATCACCGAAATTTATAAAATAGGATCAGCCATAACTTGAGCCGCATTTGACTGAATCCTTTCTGAAGCAACACACACACACACACACACACACATACACACACTGGCACTCCATCGGTTACGACGAGGAGTGTTTCAGTTGATCCAATCAACGGAAGAGCCTGCTCGTGAAATTAGCGTACAAATAGCGGAGTATTCCACAATCACGTGTACCCTTAACATATTCCTCAGGAAGATTTAGCGTAACACAGAGTGTGACAAGGCTCGCTCCTCTGAATTATAAGTACAACTCATTCTCACCGGCCGAGTGGACTGGAACAATGTGACATGAAGCGCTTTGTTTAAAGCGCCGCTGGGACTCGAACGCCTTTACGATCGTGAGCTAAATATCCCTAAATACTAAGCAATGCCTTCACCACAAACACACACACACACATACACTCACACACACAGATGTGTATACACACACACACACGCATACACACACACATACACACACACAACACACACAGACACACACAGACACAGACACACACACACACACACACACACAGAGTCACAGACACACACACACACACACACACACACACACACACACACACACACATACATATATATATATATATATATATATATATACGACGGGCTTCTTTCAGTTTCCCTGTACCAAATCGACTCACAAGACTTTAGTCGGCCCGAGACTATAGTAGAAGACACTTGCCCAAGGTGCCACGTAGTGGGGCTGAACCCAGACTTATGTGGTTGGGAAGCAAGTTTCTTACCACAGAGCCATGCCTTTCGCCTATGTCCATATTGTATTCAAAGAATAGACCCAACGTCTCCGTTGCGACTAAAAGGCGACTAGAAAAGATTGAGGAAGAATTTGTACTCCGACCCTGTAGAACCCTGGCCAGCATCAGCTACCCAAACAAACCCACCTGAGTGGTGCAGAAGAGTGTCATCTGTCAGTTGTAAGGAATCACCAACAAATGGGGGAGGCACTGTTACAGCGCATTCTCCCATACCACCACTACTACTACTACTACTACTACTACTACTACTACTACTACTACTACTACTACTACTACTACTACTACTATGTCTATAGGTTTCATTGATTAGTTTCTTATGTTGTTTTGTAGAGACGCTATTTATGGTTGACGTCGTTTCATTTGTTAATTCGTTGGTTCCTTTTTTTTCGTTGATCAGCTTCACTGGTGCTTCTACGTAATTTGTTTTTTAGATGCAGTCTGTCTGAGATTGCTTTCCTGAAACACTTCATCTGCGTATCGTTTGCTATTCGCCAAATTTGAAGTCATTCCACCTCCTAATCTACTATCATTCCCCCTCCCTATCCATTGTCTAATCACCTCTTTTACTAAGCTGTGTCATATCTTAGTTGTTTATTTGTTTATCATCTATTTATTGAGTGATATCCACCATCTGCCGATTAGATGATTTACATCATTTCTATCCTGCTTTGCTAAATTTATATAGTCCATAGATTGCTATGTTGTATCTGAAGTCGTTAACTATACTTTTGATGATTTTTTTTTTTTTTTTGCGGTGAGCTCCGTTTTACATCTGACGTTTCTTAACTGTCGTTCTTTACCGGAGGCTAATTTGCTTTTCAGTCCTTTGTATTGGCGTGATTGTGACTGCTGTTTCCGTTGTCGTTGTTTCTTCAAATTTTTACCCCCACTTGAAGTGCGAACCAGCTTTTTTTCCCCGCCCATCTTCACATTGTTATTTAACTTACAGTTAAGCTTTGTAACACACATACACACACAGAGAAATATATATGATGAGGAGGAGGAGGAGGAGGAGGAGGAGGAGGAGGAGGAGGAGGAGGAGGAGGAGGAGGAGGATAGTAGCCCAACATGTGTATGTAAATAGCAAAATAAAACAATCGATCATGTTGTCTCCATGTATAATCTTCTTGCACCTACAGAGTATCTCAAGAGCTATGGTAGAGCACCACAGTATATTCACTGGGTAACTTGCAAAGATTTGGACCTGCCCCATGACAAAAACTGGCGAGAACACAAACCACCACCAGTGCTTGAAAATGACCACATCTTACTCCTCTGGAACTTCACCGTTCAAACTGACAGGAAGATAGATGCAAATAGGCCAGACATCATACTGAAAGACTTCAGACAAAAATCATTCCTTCTTATTGATATGACTGTCTCAATCGATATAAACGTATCTGTCAAGACCTGCCAAAAACTGAGCAAATATAAAGATCTTGAAATAGAAATTAGCAAAATGTGGAACCTCAAGACTAAAACAAAACCTGCTGTCATAGATGTCCTAGGAATGATAGCAAAAGGGGCTGATTGCTACCTGTCTCAGATATCAGGAAATCCAAAAATGGAAGAAATTTAAAAAATAGTGCTTATGGGAACTGCCCATATCGTACGTAAACTATTGTCTATGTAATCCCCAAAACATTTTAATCTGTAAACATTGTCAAAATACTTTTAAATGTACATAATAGCAAACGCATTTTACTGTCATCTTAACACAACACCAGCATCTTATAATCAAATTACTTTTAAAACAAACTTCTAATTTACTTATGTTTTGACAGACATTCTCTAGAACAATACTCTGAGCAAAACCAAATATATGGCACCCTAGTCATAACACCAGCTTGAACTTCTGTCTTGTCTCTTGAGGTCTCTGAGTGAGACTTGGAGACAGCTTGTACAAATACAAAGCAAAAACCAAACAAATAATAATAATAATAATAATAATAATAATAATAATAATAATAATAGTAAATCCATGGAGAGAATTTATAAATATTTTTATATATTGCTACGCGCGTTTCCACAAATCACATGTTTCTTAAGATCATAGTCCATATTCCTGGAATAATTACAGTACAGTCTGTAGTAGCTATGGAGATCGGGTAGATCATGTTCATGCATTCATTTCTTCGGTTGATATGGCATTAATGGATTTTTAACTGAGGGTTGTTGATGAATTTTGACCAATGAAAACATTGATTGGAGTATGTGGGCATTTCTGTATGTATTTGGTGGGGAGGGGTGGAGGTGATGGAAAGAGAGGAAGGAGATGGAGGCATTTTGAATATGCATATAAAAGGTATTTTATTATCGCGTAAACGAACTTAAGGGACATACATGCATACACACACACACACACACACACACACACACACACACACACACACACACACACACACACACACATATATATATATATATATATATATATATATATATATATATGCATACATGTGTAAATGCTTGTCATGTGTTAGCCAGCTAGATTAAATATTCAATCCTGTTTACCTTACATATAATAGACGTGATCAGATTCTAAACACTTCCACTATGACGATTTATTGACTTTTGTATCGCTAAATATACAAAAACTGTACGTATGCGTACACACACGTACACTTACACACATATACATATGCATGTGTGTGGGAGAGGGGCGTACGGAAAGAAAGAAAGAAAAGAAAAGGCAAGAAAGAAATAAAGAAAGAAAGAAAATTGTATCGATCAGTTGTTTGCCACATTCATAGGGTTGGTTTTGTAATTCCTGATAGTATAAGAAATTCTGTAACCATAGATATATTCACACATATATGGTTATATCACACCACAAGCATACATGCAAACGTATACACATATATAAATAATTCATGTATACATACATACATACATACATACATACATACACACATCGTTAATAACTAAATAGATACGTATACATACATACATACATACATACACACACACACATATATATATATATATATATATATATATATATATATATATATATATATATATACATGATGGTCGATGTAACTATCAGTAAGAACTGAAGCAAGGATTATAGTCAGGAGCAAAATTAGGTCATCGATAGGAATATTTCAAACTGTCAGCTTGTCTGTTCGTTCTGGGAGTGAACCTTTTGTCAGTCCAGTTGAGCAAATGTCAAAGCTACATGGTAGCATCTGTAGAGATGGAGAGAACACTTAATATCGTTCGTTTACATCGATGACCTTAAGCGTATATAGTAAATCAATGCAGCAAAGATTGTTGATCAGATATGGATATCGATGGCCTGCTTCTATCTTCAAGGACGAACTGCTTGGAATTGGTGACACGATTGCACACGTTGGGGCTGTGTGTAAAGCAAGAATGACGAAGCGATACATTAACAGAATTTGGAAGATGTGGAAGTCAGAGGTGCCTACGGTTATTAAAACCATACGTAGAGCATCAGAAATGAGTTGCTGAAAGAAAAATAATTCGAAATTTCATCGAAACTAATTATCCGAGAGATGAGGAGACAATCAAGAGAAATCTCAAAGAATCGTTCTAGGAATATAGTGACTCATTCGGGAGATAAATCTGGAATACGAAAAAGATTCGCCTCACATCAAAGTATACTTTTTAAATGGTGGTGCCTTTGAGATTGGTAGAAAAAATCTCAAATAAGAAAGCGTCAATTTGATTGTCAGCTATTGGTACAAAGGGAGGGAGAGAAAGAGGGTGAGAGAGATTTGACTGTCGGCTGCTGGGAGAATAAAAAATCTAAACATTTTATCACGGTTATGTTATTGAAATTTATCAGCAAACAAAGATATGAATATATCAGACTGGCTGGCATTGACATAAACATATCTGATAATAAAAGCAAAACCACTCACACCAATTTCGTGTCAGCATCTAATGAATAAAATTTTATGAAGCCTATCTAAACCTATTCCTCTGGGATCACCATGACAGTAATAATATCTCTGCTGAACAAGTAGAGGGGGGGGAGGAGTTTGGTAATGAGGTGAGTTGGTTTTGAACAATAAATCTGTGATGTCAGGGGTGTGTCGGTATAGGAAAGAATTCTTTGAAGTGTGGCTGCGTTTCATGTAGACATTTGATTCTGCTCCGCGTACCATGGATACTAGAGGTCATTCAATTTGCTAAAGTTCCAGAGACCGTAGTCAGAGCCATAGACAACATTGCTTCGTCCTGGGCCATTATCCTGACGTTACATATTGGAAGTGATTATAACATCACTGAGAAAGTAAAGTATTGCAAGAGACGGTTTCTTCTTGTTTCTGTTAATACTTTTAGTGAAGCCCTTATCCTTTTTGTTGAGGAAATCTGAACCAATCTGCCACAACTTCTTTGTGCATGATCTGAAAGATTGTCAAAACTATTAATGCTATGAAGAAGAATCTTTACCTGAATACGACATTATCAATCGATAAAAGGAGAGAGTTTGACCAAGATAAATGTTCCTGTCTTATAATAAAACGAAGGCGGTCTACAGAGTCAAACGAGGAACATCGCTGTCAATGGGAAAACTATTTCTTTAGTAATTAGGAATGGATGAAAATATATCCTTGTGACAAGGAACGTGCTACCAGAGAATAGAACAGCAAGATAAAAAGTACGATCTTCATAGCTGGTTTCATACAATAAACCAGTGTCCTAAAATGTGTTTGCTGTTGTACCTGTCATCATGCCATTTGTGCTACTGGATTCGATGCTAGATGATATGTGAACCATTCATGTCAAATCCCAAGAACTATTAATAATCACTAAAAATTCCTGTATCAATAGTAATATTGACTCACACACACACACACACACACACACACACACACACACACACACACACACACACAGACATACATATATATATATATATATATATATATATATATATATATATATATATATATATATATATATATATATATTATATATATATATATACACACACATATACGTGTGTGTTGTTATATTTCGGGGCGGTCACATTCTTTTGCTAAATAAACACACGCACTATATATTCGTTCTTCACTTCAGCTTTATTATTGTTCTTATTTTGTGTCCTTTGTTCTAATCACACCTTGAAGGCTATAATCCAAGACCAGGAGATTGCCATAAAATATTTCACGGACAAACGAGACTGCGAAGCCTTGAAAATCCTCATCTGGAACCGCAAGTGTCGATCATGTCACTCTTCTTTAAAAGACGTAACGTATTTAACCAGTAGGTGCTCAAAAATGTTATCGAGGTACTACTTCCCATTGGAATATGATGTTGCTACAAGAATATACAATATAATCGACAGAAAGGACTGCCCTGGAATAAATATTTAAAAAAGCACCGCTGCTATGGAATAGATACATATTAGCACAAAGAATATTGGTGGAATATTCAAAACTTATACCGTGAGTAATCATAACAGATCTAACATAGTTATTTGGGATAAAAGAAAAGTAATGTACAATCATAGACGAGAACATCTCTTCCAAAATCAGCAAAAAGGAGAATATCTATGGATAACTATTTCGAAACCTGCAACTTCTCTACACTGAGGATAAATTTTTTCGCCCAAAATATGAATAATGACTTGGCAAAGAATCAGAGTCCCATTGCTTGCTGAATATTACGCATAAAGTTTAGACAAGCTGTCTCGACCAAGATCAAAGTAAGTCTAACGATATAGTAACAGATGAACAAGCAGGAAAAAAGAGTGGGGGGTGGGGGCGGATAGTGGTGGTTTGTGTCTAACAATTTTGATTAAATAAACCTGTTTCGTCTGAAATAAGGAAATAGAAGAAAATAATAACGATTCAATTGCAAAAATGTGGCTGATTCTATTCTCCGCTCGTTGTTGCTCAAAGTCACAGCACTTGGTAAGAGTACCTACTGACCTAGTTAATTATGTTGAAAGATTCACAAAGACTTCAATCAACAATCCTCGCACTTTTATCTGAAAGCGGAAAGATTGTTTTGTCGTTATGCATATTTCTAAAGGAATATTCCAGCGAGACAGTATGTCTGTGTTACTGTTTATTTTGGCACTAAACCCACTGTCATTTCTTTCATAATACAAAAATCCTGTTATTATGTATTGAGAGATCTACAACAACAAGATACTACTGTAAGCCACAATTTCTTTGTGGACGATCTATAGATCTATAATAGAAATATTTACAATGCTGAGAAACAGCTGGATTTAATTACAACATTTTTCAGCTGATATAAGGATGGACTTTGGCCAAAAGAAACTGGTACTTATTTTATTGACCCTGAGAGGATGAAAGGCAAAGTCGACCTCGGTGGAATTCGAACTCAGAACGTAAAAACGGGCAAACAGCCACTAACCATTTTGTCTGGCATGCTCACGATTCTGCCTGTTTGCCGCCTTACTTTGCCATTGATAGGAAATACCGATCTGAGATCGATATATAAGTACTTTTGCTTTTGTTGTTCAATAGAAAGAATATTGGTGGAACATCTCCCTTCAAGACTTCTACCAAACCAGACATGATAGATCTGATGAAATTGCCCGGGAGAGACAAGAAACGTTATGTGCGGTCATCAGATTTGGTCTTTCTCTCTATAAATGTGAACTTCTTTGCTCTTTTCCTTGTTTCAGTCATTAGACTGCAACCATTCTGGGGCACCGCCTTGAAGAATTTTTAGTCGAATGAATCAAGCCCAGGACTTATCCAGTTTTAAGCGTGGTACTTATTTTATAGGTGTCTTTTGTTACGGGGACATAAATACACCAACACCGGTTGTCAAGAAGTGGTAGGGACAAACAGACACAAAGACATACACACACTCATGCACACACATACTTACGTATTACTGACATAAAAGTTATTCACGCGCGCGCGCGCACGTGTACGAGTGAAGAGAAACAAACAAAACAAAATGGTGCAACGCTCATGACTTTCGGAAACATTTTTCCATGCTCAGAATTGTCAAAACATGGCATAAACTACGCACATCAGCAGTTAACTGTGAGGGCACTGCATCCTACGCAAAATTCCATGCTTCCCAAAATTCACCAACATTACTCCTGACGTATCTATTCACTCTTTCTTCTTTATGGACATTAGTTACATTATTTACATTTGACGGATATTTTTCACTCTTTCTTCTTTATGGCTCTTTTTTCAAGTTCACTTTTCTTGATATTTGATTCTTGTGTATTGCTTACGTCATTTTAGCCTTCATTGTTTTCTATCTTTTCTTGACTTAAAACTGCTTTCTGTCCCCTCTTTCAACCTTTTGTAAAGCACCTGAGCACTAGTTAAGGCACCTGGCCCTAAAGTCAGGATACCCATGATTTTTAAGGGGTCTTTCCATGAGCAGCCCTCGAACGTCTCCTCCCTAATGAGGATTACACATTGTTGATTTGTTTCTTTTTTATAATTTGGTTAGTCTTGAGTACACGCAAAATCCTCACAACACTCACTCACACACATACACACAATACATTCTTTGTTTTGTCCTTTACTGTCCATAATGTATTTTCTTAATGTAAACCCTTGTGGTCAGTAAAGAAATTATTATTATTATTATTATTATTATTATTATTATTATTATTATTATTATTATCATTATTATTATCATCATCATTGAGGGAGAGAGCAGAGCATGCCATCAAAGTGACACTGGGGTAAAATATACGAAGCCCAGTATTTCCATCATGGCTACCCGTCTGATAAGGGTATACCAGGCACATGCATCACAACCATATGTGCACAACATGGTGATCCCGTATCAAGATAAACAGCGTATGACCTCGCAGGTGGGGCCCAGTTAGAGGAGGGAGAGGCCATTGTGCTTCACAGTTACCGCTCGCCTCAAGCTTGGCAACTACCAGCCAGTTAGGTGCTGTCCCGACACAGCCCGCCTGTTCCACTGGGTGCGTGGCCTTCAGGGAAACTAATATCCTGAATCGTGGGCTATAAACACTGCACCAAGAAAAACAAACAAACAGGCAAACAATCAACGCAAGAAACCAGCATTCAGACTCGAATGCTGGAACATACGGACCATGACAACTGCTCTGTCAGAAGACCTTCAAAAGATCAGCGACACACGCAAGACAGCAATGATCAACAACGATCTGCTACGACTGCAAGTGGACATTGCAGTACATGAGGAGACGAGGCTCCCAGATTCGGTGACCTTTCGTGAAAGAGAGGATACTTTTTTCTGGCAAGGAAACAGCATAGATGAAACCAGCGAACACAGTGTTGGCTTTGCTGTGAAGAACTCTCTTCTGAAGTTAGTAGAACTCAGCAGCAACGATTCGGATACTCTCACTCCGGTTGCAAACTTCTGATTGGCCTGTCAACATTATCGGTGCTTACTCCACACAAGACGCCAAGGGTAAGTTCTACGATCAGCTCTATAGGAAAATACAGGTGATCCAGCTACCTGGTGCTACTTGGCCACTTCAACGCCAGAGTGGGAGCTGATGACAACTCCTGGCAAGGATGTCTGGATCGATACGGGGTTGGCAACATGAATAAAAATGGGCAGCAGCTGCTTGAGTTCTGTATGTTCCATAGACTATGTGACACCAACACCTGCTTCTAGACTAACGCTCAACACAATCTCCTGGCGTCACCCTCGTTCAGGGCACTGGCACCAGCTAGATTTGATTTTCCCAAGACGCAACCACCCGAGGAATGTCCTTCTAACTCAGTCTTTTCAGAGCGCTGACTGTGACACAGACCACTCCCTGGTTTGCTGCAATCTCAAATTCCAACCAAAAAGGATGCACCGCGTCAAACCCACAGACAAGCAGCGTATCAATGCTGCTGCAAGCCAGCAGTCAACTAGGACAGATGCATTCTTCAAGACACTGGAAGACACCCTCCTTGCACACCCACCGGAAAGCAATATTCAGCAGAGATGGAGCTCTCTCAGGGATATCATCTATAGCACCGCACTGAGGGCCTTTAGGATAAGGAGGAAAATGACACAAGACTGGTTTGAGGCGAGTGTGAAAGAGTTCAATACGTCCATGAAGGAGAAGCGTACTGCCCTGCTGAAGCACAAACACCAACCCACCAGGGCAACGCTGCAAGCATTGAGATCAGCAAGGAAGATGCACTGGACAGTAAGATGCTGTGCAAATGACTACTAGTTACAACTATGTGAAGACATCCAACTGTCGTTTCACACGGGCAACATTCGCAGAATGTATTAGGGGATCAAGAAAGCCATTGGCCCAACCCGTCGCAAGACAGCTCCACTCAAATCCACATCAGGGGAAGTCATCAAGGTCAGTAGAGAGCAGCTGGAAAGATGGGGGGGGGGGTACATTATTCCGAACTCTACGCCAAGGAAAGCATCTCGGACAGCGCGCTAGACACCGTAGAACACCTACCTGTCATGGGGAAGCTGGACACACTGCCACCTGCTGAAGAACTGAGCAGAGCCATTAATGGCTTTCCCACTGGAAAAGCACCGGGTTTGGACGGCATCCCACCAGAGATCATCAGGTGTGCAAAAAAAAAGTTCTACTTAGCCATTTGCTGAAGCTGCTGTGTCGGTGCTGGGAGGAGGGAAGAGTCTCGCAAGACAAGATAGACTGCAACATTGTCGCCCCATATAAGAACAAAGACGACAGAAGCGACTGCAATAATTACCGAGGTATCTCGCTGTTAAGCATCGTCGGGAAGGTCTTTGCCCGCATGATCCTAAACAGACTATAGAAAATCAGTGAGAGGTTTTACCCTGAATGTCAGTGCGGTTTCAGATCAGAATGCTCCACCATTGACATGATCTTCTCTCTTCGACAGCTATAGGAGAAGTGCTGAGAGCAAAGGCAACCACTCTTCATCACCTTCATGGCCTGTTCAAAATCCTTGCCAAGATTGGCTGTCCTCCAAGACTCCTCAGGATTGTCCAATCGTTTCACGCGGATATGAAAGGCGTCGTTCAATCTGATGGCTCTTTGGAGGCATTCAACATACGTAGCAACGGGAAGCAGGGCTATGCGCTTTCCCCCACCTTGTTTGGCATCTTCTTCACAGTCATGCTGAAACATGCATTTGGGACATCAACTGATGGTGTCTACCTTCATACCAAATCAGACGGTAAACTGTTTAGTCTGACGAGGCTCAAAGCAAAATCTAGTGTTCGTCAGGTACTCATCAAAGAAATTCTGTTCATGGACGACGCAGCATTGACAGCGTACTCTGAGGAGCAAATGCAGCACCTCGTGAACAAACTCTCAAAGGCCAGTTAGGCATTCAGCCTGACTATCAGTCTGAAGAAGACCAGGGTGTCAAGTACATCCACCACTCCCACTATCACCAACAACAACTATAAGCTGCTGAAGGTAGTCCATGAATTCACTTACTTCGTCTCCACCATCTCTGATGACCTCTCCCTGAGATCAGCAGGCGAATTGGACGAGCATCCTCCACGTTTGCCAGGCTCAAAACGAGAATCTGGGGAAACATAAAACTGGCTGCAAACACCAAGATTGTTGTCTATAAGGCGTGCGTCCTTAGTACGCTACTTTACGACAGTGAGACGTGGAGCCTCTGCTTCATGAGGCATCAACGTCTTTCAACTTCGTAATTTGAGACGTATCTTGGATATCAAGTGGACCGACAACATCACCAACACCGAAGTCCTCAACTAAGCCAAAATGCCCAGTATATTCACCCTGTTCCAGCAACGTCGTCTGTGCTGGTTCGGTCATGTACGTCGCATGCTGGACAGGAGGATCCCAAAAGACCTCTTGTATGGGGAATTGGCCACCGGCACAAGAACACGAGGACGACCTCATCTTCGTTTCAAAGACGTCTGCAAGATAGATATGAAGTCGCTTGATCCGGAAGTCCTGAGTGGAGGTCGCAAATGATCGCCCGTGCTGGAGACAAATACTGCAAAAGGGGATGAAGAGAGCGGAAGGAAAAGAGGAACTCGCTACCAAAGAAAAACGCACTCGACGGAAGGAAAAACTAGTAGCGCCCGTAGAGAGCTCTTTCGAACGCAGTCGCAGTATGCGTGACTGCCGCTCCCGTGTGGACCTCTTCAGTCGCAGCAGACGCTGCACCACCATCAAAGGCTGATACGATTTCTCTGGGCGCAGATTCATGGCCTCTCGAAGACCAATAGATGCCTACTACTACTACTACTACTACTACTACTACTACTACTACTACTACTACTACTACTACTACTACTACTACTACTAATAATAATAATAATAATAATAATAATAATAATATATATATATATATATAAACGCAGCAAGTTTAGATGGGCTGGACACGTCGCCTGGCTCTCCGATAATCGGTGGACCCGCGCAGTTGTCGAGTGGTACCCGCGCGAGCGGACCAATCAGAAGGCCTCCACGACGGTGGAGTTACGATTTTAGGAGGGCGATTGGGACCACGTGGATGAGGAAGGCGCGATCCAGAGAGGAGTGGACAGCGTGCTGTGACCAGCAGTGTCAAATGGACGCCCGACGGACTGGTCGGTCAAGGTGATCAAGGTGATACATATATTGGGTCATCCCATAAGTAACACGTCTTTTTTTCAATTACATGAACTAAAAGTTGGTGGTGGACGAGATAAACTACCAGCATCAACTTGCTATAAAAGCAGGTAGTAATTTTACCTTGTGCTTATTCTTAGTGCAAGTATTGAGGAGTGCAGTTCGACTTTAAAGTTATTTTTTCCAAAGCTATAAGGGAAGTGACAAAGGAGCATATTCGGCATATTCTGCTTTATGAATCCAATAAAGGTAAAAACGCAACGGAAAGTACGAGGAATATTAATGCAGTATTTGGGGATCGGACAATAAGCGTAAGACAGTGTCAACGGGGATTCCAGAAATTCCGAGTCGGAAACTACAGCCTAGAAGACGAGCCGCGTCCTGGAAGATCTGTAGAGCTCAACGAGGGTGATCTGCAAGCCCTGGTGGAACAAAATCCCATCGTAACTGTGGAAGAACTAGCAGGGATTATCTGATTATCATTTATTCCACAGTCTTTGAAATCATTTGGATGGGGAAAAAAATGAATTCTGTAGACGCGGCCAGAACAGTACTGGAGGAGCATTTTTCGTCACGGGCAAGTGAATTTTGGAAGAAGGGCCTTGCAAGTCTACTAGACAGATAGAAGAGCATTGCAGAAAATGATGGAGAATATATTTTAGATTTAAAAAGAACTTTATCTTAATTTTGAAAAATAAAAGAAGTATAAAAAAAGACGCATTCACATATTGACAGATCTGAAGAAATGTCTTTACTCAAGCAATAACATCTTGTCAACAGCTTAAATTCTGGCGAAAAACTTGAATACATCTCAAAGAAAAGGCAATAGAAATATTATTCTGACAAAGACGTTTTATGTCCCTGTATATTTGTGTGTGGGGTGGGGGTGTAAATATATGTGTGTGATTAGTGTATCCGCATGCGAGTGTTCTATGCGTCTATGGGTACATGTGTGTATGTCTATGTGTGTGTGTTTGTTTATGTGTGTGGAGGTGGGGGTGTAAATATATGTGTGATTAGTGTATCCGCATGCGAGTGTTCTATGCGTCTATGGGTATATGTGTGTATGTGTTAGTTTTCTTATTTGCATACAAAAATATTTGATTTCTTTTAACAATGAAATGAAACGAATTCCATCCAAATAACAAACGTACTTACAGCAAACAGCACAATTCTCAGAGGTTGACAGTAAGATTGGTTACAGCTGCAGAAAATCAGAAAATCTCACAGTGGACTTTGAAAAGGCTTTTCACTGTGATTAGCATTTCTTTAACCGTTTAACACATTTTATAACTGGATAATCTTTGAGTTTGTTACACATGAACCAATAAAAACACGACACGTATCAAATTGGCTCATACAAAGGTGTCCTTAATAATCTTATATCCAAAATAATAGTCTTATTCCATATATACATACACGCGCGCGCGCACACATACATACATGGATGATTGCATACATACATACATACATACATACATACGTACGTACGTACGTACGTACGTACGTACGTACAAAGACACTTCGATGCAGAGAGTATAAAGTTATAGTTTTGACTACGGATGACTGATGATGATGATGATGATGATGATGATGATGATGATGATGATATATATATATGTTTATATATAATATATATATATATATATATATATATATATATATATATATATATATATATAGATGCATATATATATATATATATATATATATATATATATATATATATATATATATATATATATATATATATGCATATATATATATATATATAGATATATAGATAGATAGATATATATATATATATATATATATATATATATATATATATAATAGATAATAAGAGTGAAAAAACTACAGAAGGCTTGTGTTACTTGGTTAAAGTATATATTTAAAATATGTCAGAAAAATGTTAGAAAAATGTTAGAAAAATGTTAGAAAATCTTTTTGGTATATAAGCATTGTATTTTGAGAAATAACCGCTTTCGTGTTGTCTTTTCAATTTTCTCTACTTCATTGTGTCGTGTTCGCTCCACGAAATCGGTTATTTCTCAAAATACAATGTTTATATACCAAAAAGATTTTATAACATTTATCTAACATTTTTCTAACATTTTTCTGACATATTTTAAATATATACTTTAACCAAGTAACACAAGCCTTCTGTAGTTTTTTCACTCTTATTATCTTTTATACATCCAACCACGTGCTTTCACATACCAACTTTCTCACCTATATATATATATATATATATATATATATATATATATATATATATATATATATATATATATATATATATATATATATATATATGCATGTATGTCTGTACGTATCAACATCATCATCATTATCATTTAACAGATATCTTCCATGTTGGCATAAGTTGGGCGGTTTGACAGGATCCGACGGGTCAGAGGACCACGTCATGCTTCAAGGGCTGCTTTGGCGGGGTTTCTACAGCTGGATGCCACTCCTAATGCCAACCACTTTCAAGAATGGAACTGGCACTTGTGAGGTCTTTATGTAATTTGTAACATGTATTTTAGTGTGAGGGTATGTGTGTATGTGAGAAAGAGAGAGAGAGAGAGAGGTGGAGAGGAAATGTGTGTGTGTGTGCAATTATACTTGGCTCGGACATGAAAGGATATTCCGCATACGCTGACTGTAAGGAGCATTTTTTCTTCGGAAACAATTTCCACAGCAAAAGATTTTACAAGTTTATTGAATTGTCTACCAGTCGGTATTTTGTCGGTGTAGATATGCGCCTACATCTTCACACTTAGTACATACCTGTGGTGATTGCGCATACCTGTGGTATGCAGCTAAATCAACTTGTTATCAAATATGAATTTATATATATATATTTCCCCACCCAAAGAGAGTGAATACCTCCGCCGCCTCGAATAATAACAATCAATGATTGCCGCTCCTTAGATTCATTTAGCGACTAATTCATTCACGAAACAACTTTCCCGCTACTAACATGGACTAAAAACTTCTTATGATACCATGAAATTGCAATATTTTCACTAATTTCTTAATCATGATTAGCAAATGCTATACATTCTGTGCATTTTCCTTCTTTTTACATTTTTCACTAGAACTAACCACGTGAGGGGAAAATTCTTTCTAACGAAGATTTTCACTGTGTGTGTGTGTGTGTGTGTGTGTGTGTGTGTGTGTGTGTGTGTGTGTGTGATGATAGCGGAGCAACATGAGATAAAGTGTTTTGCTCAAGAACAGCAGAATGCATCATCCGACCTAGGAATTGAATTCAGTTTCGTGATCATGAGCGCAACACCCTGACCACTAGGTGATGCGCCCATACATACATATGCACACACACACACACACACACACACACACACACACACACACACACACACACACACATACATATATATATATATATATATATATATATATATATATATATATATATATGTATATATATATACATATATACATACATATATATATATAGTTGAAATTTATAGAAAACCAAAAGACGAAGACAGGTGTGTGTACAACAAGCAGGTGTATTAGTTTGACGCTCGGGAAAATGAAAAAGTCTTTTACGTTTCGAGCTTACGCTCTTCAACAGAAAGGAAAAAGAGAAAATAGACAAAGAGAGAATGTAAAAAAATTGTAAGTTTAACGGTCTATATATACACATACATACTTACATATCACAATTAAAATTTTCAGAAAAAATATTCACGAATTATCCATGAAATCGCAGCATTGGTATACGTGTCCCAGTTTGTTTTCAACTCCACCACACAATACCACCTAAACACCTCTGCCTCTATAAAAATAATATATGAGTCTCTGTGACATTTGCATCGAATAAGAGAACTCAAGTCTTCTTTTAAGATCCTGCCGAAAAAGAAAGCATCACTGATGCTTTTTCTCGTTATTTCATCGTGTTTAACGCCATTTTGAGATCGTCAAAACCAACATTTCTAACGTTCTATGAAAAATTATAGAAAACAATCGTTTAGAATATATTAAACAATAATGTTGAAAGATATTGCAATTTTATGGCTTAGCTAGATTAGGCTGCTATTAGCCAAAGACTGCAGCACCGTCACATGGGGCTCCGTTGCATTTATTATTATTACAACGGGATTAAATCATTACGACATCAGCTTCATCATCATCATTATCATTATCATCAATTATTGTCTCGAGTCCTAGTACTTTTAGGGCATGCAAATGACTGAGGTCATAATATTCCCCCAGAACGGGACGCCAGTCTGTCGCAGGGTTACTCATTTTACAGCTGAGTGGACTGGAGCTACGAAAAATGAAGTGTTCAACTCAAGGAAACGGCTCAAGAATGTTTAGCTCAACACCCTACCCACTTGTACATTTTGACGTAAACTCTCAGGAATAATTCTTGATGTTATTTCATGTTCCATATTTTCATCTGGTATGATCTGGTTCGAAATTCCAGATACATGCACTGAGATCAACGTGAAAAGTTTCTGTAAAGACGAAGATACTAAGAAAGTAACTGCTGCAAGAAAAGAAGCACTACAATAAACAAAAATGCCGAGAAAGTTTCTTGTGGGCAAAATGAAAAACCTTCATCAGAAAACAATGTGAGGGTCTCATACCCCTACACACTGCTAGTTAAATCTCTTTTGGTATGCGCACTTCTCCCTCTTTAAGATATGTATGTACAGACTGTGCGAAAATCTAAGATTTTCGCCTGAAAAATCTTAGTTATAGCTGATCGAATCCTCAGATTTCGTGAATCTCACAGAATTTGTCTGTTATAATACCATCAGCAAGAATCGTTTGTAAAGAGGTGCGTGTGGAAACTGTGAATGCAAACTATTTCTCCTCTTGACTACATATGACAGTGGCGGAAAGATGTTCTATATTCAGTGGAGGAGAGAAATGAAGGTAACAAAGAACGATCCGAAGGACCATCCGTAATGATAACAGTGGAACAGATTGTTGTGGACATCCAGGAGTAAACGACAGTGCAGTTCCACACACTTCTGAACAAGTACAAGAGGCAATTCCTCAATATTATGCAGCAATAATATTAGATTAAAATAGCCACCTCTTTATCATACTTAATGTAAATACATTGTGAAAAGCACATTTACTGCGGTATTCATCCTGAGATAATATTTCTTATGGACGTGCTGCGTTTAAAATCACAGTATATATATTTGTCTGATTGTCTACAGCGAGATATTTTCTTCATGACTTTTGTATCCTTGTAATGAATATATAATTTAACAAAACAAGAGGAATAGAAAGTATTCACACGACGTACTACTTTTACTATTACACGAGACTCAATGCTCTCAATCACGGCTCACAGTGAACTGCTTACCAACCCGAACTGCCAATCGCTCACAGTTCTTTGTTTTATAACAATGAGTCATACAGTTCTATATTCCCACGGATATATGGCGTAGTGGTTAAGAGCGCGGGCTACTTATTCCGAGTTCGATTCCAGGCAGTGACCTGAATATGAATAATTATAATAATTTTTTTTTTTTTTGATGTTCGTACATTGACTCTGCGAGTATTCCAGTCAATAACTTCCACATAAGTGGCAAACAGGATATCGGCCTGTAATTGTCTACCGTAGTGCCTTTTCGATGTTTTTCAGGCACAGCACTGTCCTACACAATGTCAACCATTTTCATGTTACTTGGTCGGCATTTAACAAGGTGTTGAGTTGCGCAGCTATTCGTGCATGACATTCACCAAACCTTTTGATCCAGTAGCCTTGAACTCCATCTGGTCCCGGGGCCTTCCAGTTGCTCATTTCTTTGCTGATTTCCTTCACTTCCGTAACTGAAATGACTAGTTCTACCTGTTTTGGACAGACTACTGCTTGTTTCAGTTCTTGCAACCATTCAGCATCCTTCTTGTGCTCCTTGTCTTTGCTCCAGATGTCACTCCAAAACCTTTGACTTTCAATGTTATCTGGTATCAACTCTTCATCTGTACATCTTCCATTTATTTCTTTATAGAATCTCTTCTGATCTACTCTGAATAACATATTCTGGTGGTAACCCTTCATTCTCTGGTTGTATCTTACCATATTTGCTTTCTTTGCAACGAGGCGCTGTTTCAGTTCCTCCACTGCTACCTTCAGGCCCTTTCTTTCAATATTACACTTCCTTTTCAGCGCCCTGTATTTTTGTTCACTTTTAAGCTCCCCTTTCTCTTTTCGGTCTAACACAGAGATTTCCTTCAAGAGCATGTCTAACCCTTCCTGGATTCTTCTTTTCCACCATGGATCTTTTCTTTTGTCACTCCCATTATGTTTCTTTTTCTTGACATCGACACCCACATTTTCTGCTACAACAATACTTCTAGAAAAAAATGGAGTCCTGCCACATGAGCAGAAGGGTTGCAAACGCAAGTGCAGTGGTACCAAGGATCAACTCTTGATAGATAAAACTGTACTCAGAGACTGCAAGAAGAGAAAAAAAGTAACTTAACCATGTCATGGATCGACTATCGTAAGGCGTACGATATGATCCCACATTCTTGGATTATGGAGTGTATGAACCTGTTTGGCATTGCATCGAATGTTGAGCGATTACTTGGAAAAAGTGTGGTGAATTGGAGGACGGACCTGACAGCATACGGAAGACGTTTAGGGACAGTAGAAATTAGGAGGGGCATCTACCTGTCCCCACTGATCTTTGTACTGTGCTTGATACCATTGACACTGATTCTGTGGAAAAGAAAAGCTGGGTATGTATTCAAAAGCCACCAACAAAAAGTCATAATAATATGACAGGTTAGCTTGGGAGGTTAGGCAGTTGCTGTTGCTGAAAAAGGTGGTAGTGGTACCAATAATTCTCGGAGCCCTGAGAACAGTGAGTAAAAATCTCGAGAAGTACATGGAACAAATAGGGACTGCAATAAGGGTGGAGCACTTGCAGAAAACGGCACCACTTCGAACCGCTTGAATACTCCGGATGGTGCTCGAAAAATAAGGGGTGTTACCTTAGTTCAATGGTAGTGAACAGCTGGCACCGTAATAATAGAAATAGAAATAGAGTGTGCTTATTACTGGTGCAATGACCCTCCGAAGGTAAAACAAAATTATATTTTTAATTTTTCAGTTAATTCGATAACTTATTAAAATATTTATTGTCCCTTCAGTCCTAATATCATTTTAAACTCCATTTATTAATATTTATTAACTCCATTTATTAATACTTCGGTAGTTTTACAAGGCGACGAGCTGGTGGAATCGGTTGCATGCTGGGCAAAATGCTTAGTGGCATTTCGTCTATCGTTACGTTCTGAGTTCAAATTCCGCCGAGGTCGACTTCGCTTTTCATCCCTTCGGAGGGATCGATGCAATCGATTTACCCTCCGTTCCCAAATTACCGGCCTGAGCCAAAATTTGATACCAATATTTCGATGGTTATGAAAAGCTGAAAATACAATAATACATAAATTAACCAGAAGTCAAATACACAGAAATAAAAATGTAATACATTGTTAATTGTGTTTATTATGAAGCTCATCAAGCCTGGGTCGAATATTTTCCAAGGCAACTTACATATCATCTTCTGCGGGGACGAATTTTAAAGATGGGTAATGTTGACGGAATATTTTCCACATCATACAGATGATATGGAGCTCACAGCGACGGTGGAGGGAGCAAAGCCTGAGTTTTTTGAGTCGATCCCAGTAGTCAAGGCTTGTCATGTCATCCGCCGCAGACCTCCGCCAAGCGGTTCATTTTAAGATAGATACGCGAGTGAAATTACTAATAGAGAAACGAAAATAAACTTTGGAATTAGCAACGCCACCATAAGTTACGTGGAAATGATGAACGTGTTTTCAAGGGAGATAATCAAAGAACGTAACATTGTAATACTTCATGTAAAGTAAAAATAACAAATGAAAAATCCTTCAAGAATCCATAAAGATTCCCGGATCACTACCAAAATTTCATCATCTGTTCCTTGTGTCATTACCAACTTTTCCTGCAAGTTTCGTCAAATACCGTTCACAACTTTTTGAGTTATTTTGCACATTGTCGGACAAACCAACGCCGATGAAAACATAACCTCCTTCCTTGGCGGAGGTTAAAATGAACTGGGCTTTGCACACGCAAAATTATTTAGATAATTCGCAGACAATCTCTAAGAATCAATACAAGAAGAAATGAGACACTTCAAGACAATACATGCTTCAAATTTTTGTAAAGATATTGGACCACGTCAACTTTTCAATAAGATAACAATGTACGAATGACATTTACCCAACGCATTGTCAGTGTTCTTGTATATTATCCGTTATGATGGTATCTACGGAGAGATCTTTCAGAAGATTAAAGCTCAACAAGAACTTCATGAGGAACATAATGATGTATGGCAGACTAAATCACCGAACTGTTCTGAGTATTTAGAGCAAACTTGTAAGAACTGATTCCAGTGGACATGGGTCCAGGAAGAGCAGGTGCAAGGGCACCCCCTAGAAATTTTTGTGGAGTATAAAATCAAAGTTTGCATCCCTACTTTTCTCAGGATTAAAAAAAAAAAAAACTGAATAAAAAGTGATCTGTAAAAAGTAGCGCAAAGTTAGATTTCTTCTCAAAGAACAAAAATAAATAAATAAATAAATAAATAAAAACACAATAAAACCTTGTTTGTAAAAAGGTTTTGGAGCTGAGTTTGCACCTCCTAACCAGATTTCGTTCTCGAGCCGGTGTCAGTGGAGTAATAAAATGGAATACATGATTCATTACAATATTTCTTTATAAACGCATCTGTAATTCCTGGCTTCCACGACAGTGCCTTCTTCACGAATTTCTCGACAGCAGAGATAACATTTAAACAGCAACTTTTCTTCTTTGCTTCGAACGCTGAATCTTGGAACTCGAGTTACCAGTTCTTCTTTTACTTGTTTCAATCACTGGACTGTAGCCATGCTGGAGCACCACCTTGAAATCGCCCCAGTAGTCATGCTTTTTTTTTGTACTTATTTTATCGGTCACTTTCGCAAAACTGTCAAGTTACAAGGACGTAAACAAACCAACATTGGTTGTCAAGAGGTGGCGGTATGGACAAACTGACACAGAGACAGTCATACACAAATACACACAAACACATATTTACATACATAAATACGTACGTTCATATGTACATGTGTGTGCGTGTGTGTGTGTGTGTGTGTGTGTGTATGTGTGTGTGTGTGTGTACGACAGGTTTCTGTAGTTTCCGTCTACCACATTTACTCACAAAGCATTAGATGACATTTGCGCGCAGTAGGACTGAACTTGAAACCACGCGGTTGCAATACGACCTTCTTAAATACACAACCACGCCTGCGCCTATAGCCTATTGTTATTTCTTTCACAACTTCATAATATTCTTCCATTTTAGTGAAGTCTTCGTTTTTGAGATCTGTGTTTCTTCTTTCACCCCAAACAGTTTCGACTTGTTCTTCAAATACCACAAAATAATCAATAAATTAAGACCAGAGTATGGTCGGAATGCCTTCCATATTTTTCTCTGTGGCTATTGTTTCTAGGTCCTTTTATTGTTTTTGCTGCAGCCAAAATACTGAAGGATTTCCCTAAATTCTTTTAATGTTAGGCTTCCTTCCTTATCAAATAGCATTTATTAACTGGCCAAACGTTTATTGAAGACAATACTCTTTAAATATTGTAATTATACCTTGGTCAATGATTTTCAAAAGAGACGTCATATTTGGCAATTTAAACATTAATCTAACATTTGAATGCTGATGTTGTAGGGTCTGTGGACGAAAAGGTACATTACCTACGATTAGTAACGCCTGGAATGGAATGGAATTTTATTTTTGTCTCCACAATATTTTTTGTTTTACTTCTAGAACAAAGTAATGAGAAGAAAAAAAAACATTCTCAAATTGTGAAACAGTGACCCTAGGCCAGCTATCATTTACTCTCCATATGGATGGAAGTATAGTCTTGTATGTATGTATGTATGTATGTATGTACTTATGTATGTATGTATGTATGTACTTATGTATGTATGCATGTGTGTATGTCATTATTCAGTTTATTTCAAGATTTCTTGTCAATAGAGAAAGAATCGGTTTCTAACCTAGATCCATGGCTCCTTCATTGGAATTTTAACATCGACAGGGTACCTTCGTTTGTATGCATACATGTATACGTGTATGTATCTGCAGATTTGTATGTTTTATATATGTACTCTCATGCATATAGTCACAAATCTAGACATGCTCATATATATCTAAATGATAAACTTCTGAACAGTTTTACAGTTCCAGTGATGGATTGGATCTGTAGTCTTTGAATTAGCTTTCTCTTTTCTGGTTTTGAGAAGCCTAATTTCTCAAGATTGGTATTTAGGCAGTGTGTTACATATCCCAAGGCTCCAATAATTACAGATATAAACCTGAACTTCTAATCTGGATAGAGTATCTGTAGATTTCTCAATAGTTCAGCATAGGTGTTCTCTTTTTCATTGATCTTCAGCTTCATGTTAACATCCACTGAGCAGCTAATTTCCACAACTGTGCACAGTTTCTTTTCTATCCCAAATCATTATATCAGGTCTGTTGTGCTTACATTTTATCGAGGTCTTCACTGGGACATTCTACCAGTATGTATGTATATATGTATGTATGTATGTATGCGAGTGTATGTGTGTGTATGTGTGTATGTATGTATGCGTGTGTGTGTATGTATGTATGCATGTATATGTGTATGTATATATGCATGCATGTATGTGGTGGACATTTCTATGAACAAACGAGGGTTCTGAAAATTTTTGCTGAACAACCAGCAAAGATGATTTGTTTACAGTGATCATATGTTTATGCAGTGCATTAACTTGCCTCCTCCATCATATTGGCATTGCCTGTACACAATACACCGCCCCATCCGTAAATCAAAACCACGATCTTGCAATCGTGAGTGCAACACTCTAACCACTAGGCCATGCACCTTCACAATGACACACACACATATATGCCTACAAATATATATGTATATTTACACGTATACGTACGAAAACAATTATATGCACACATTATATACAATATATATATGTATGTATATATACTTACACACTCACACATACTGTTAAACCTATATAAGCCTATATAGGCAGTGCTTCTAACTCTACACTTATATCCAGCATCGTTAATTAGACAAGTCTCATTCAAAGGACAATTATATCTATTTATACAATTGTAGTCTGCATTATTGTTGTAATTATAATTGGCCATATTAGTATTACTTGTTAACATAGTTACATATGAAGTGGTTATGTTTTGCTCAAGATAAGTTGTGGTAGAATAATATAATTTAGTGTTATTTCCGTTAAAGATCTTAAAATACTTATTTTCAAAGGCAAATGTTTCGCAAGTAATGCAAAAGAAAGGGGGAAAAAAGAGAGAAAAGAAAGTGTTAGCAATAGGTGGGGTCATACCAGTATTACATGGTGGATTATACCAATTATAATGTAATTATGCTCATTATGAATGTTCTTCATAATTCTATGCTGGTCGTTGGTAAAATATACCTCATCTTTATATCCACTTTAGATCCATGCCTCATAATTCGAGTATATCTTTATTCGTTAACTGAAAAACGAGATAATCTAAATGAGATTTTTCTAATCCATTTTTTATATTAATAGGATCTTTTATCTTTTACTTGTTTCAGTCATTAGATCGCGGCCATGCTGGGGCACTGCCGTGAAGAACTTTTACTAGAACAAACCAATGCCAATACGCTTTTCTTCTAAGCCTAGTACTTATTATATTGATCACTTTATCGGACCGCTAAGTCACAGGACCTGAACGGACCGATACCAGTTGTCAAGCGGTGGAGGTGGACAAATATACACACATATATATATATGCATATACAACGGGCTTCTTTTAGTTTCCTGGTCAAATCGCTCGCACCAGCACTCATAATTATATTGAATACTTGCAGAGTTTTTTAGTGCTAATGAAGTATAAATAGTCATATATGTCTTTGATAATCCTTAATCTTCGATATTGTTTTACCAAAAATAAGAACAATTAGAAACTTTAATTTTAATTAATAACAAACAATACATGCTTATTATTCGTTCTATGATATTTAAACATTTCACGCTTTATTCTTCACATGAAATATCTCCACATTTAAAAGGTGGTGAAAGGATGTTCTGGAACGAACAGTTTGAGAACATTTGATTTAAGGCTTTAGATAATCCATTGAGTCTGGAAGAACCGATTATACATCAATAGACATTGGCACTCTGTTGGTTACGACAAGGGTTCCAGTTGATCCTTTTTCCAGGCTGGCATGAGTTGGATGCTTTGACCGGAACTGCACCAGAATCCAGTCTACTTTAGCTTGGTTTCTACAGCTGGATGCCATTCCTAATGCCAACCACTTTGCAGTGTGAGCTGGGTTCTTTTCATGTGGCACCAGTACAAGTGCTTTTTACGTGGAACCAGCATGAGTATGTTATAGTTGACAAGAATTAACCATATACTTATCTGTTTGAGGCCACTGCATCTTAAGCCCTGAAAATAACTCCTCACATGCCACCATATGGCTTATCTCAGTTCAATTATGAATCAAATAATCTTGAACTTATCACTAATGTGTTTTTAATACTTTCAATATTTGCAACTTGATATCTCTAAAGTGAATGTGTCCTACCATTATCAACCTGGCCTATTTTATTTAGGTCTAAACTTAGGTGTCATTGCTCTTATTAGTCCTTTCTTCTATTTTCATTTATTATTAAATTTCGATAATTTTGTCATCAATTAGACAATATCTATTTTATGCACAACATAGAGTTAATCAGAACTGGAATATATTTAAATATCACAAAACATCGTTGTGAGTTAAATAAGAATGTAAATATATTCTTTCTATACTACTGCTGTGTGGAAAAAAAAAAAAAAAATGAAGAGGCAGTCTCCTGACAGACAGCTTTACAGTTTATTGACTGTTCCTCAGATATGATATTATATGGTAGTGAAACATGGGTACTGGATGTGTACATTGTGTGAAAGCTGTAAAATAACAAGGCAAACAGGCTTCACAGGATGTCTAATACTAATATACATCAACAGTGGCACAGAAATGAGCAGAGAGGAAAACTGGACATAATAAGAGAGAAGACTGCACTGGCATGGAGATGTGATGCCTATAAAGAATGAGTTAGGTAGATCAGTGCTACTCAAAGTGGTGGTCCATGGACCGGTGCCAGTTCGCGAGCCATCAGCTGCCGGTACGCAGAGAGTTTCCAGGAAAGAGAGAAACATTATAAAATGCTCATGTAATATTGTATTATTTGTTTACAACATAAATATAAGATTAAAAAAATTGTCATATTCATCATATATATTGTTTCCGGTATAAATTAATATTACTAAGAAATATTACTGGTCTCTTTACATCAAAGTCTTCCTCACTAGAAAACCAGGCAACGATTAGTACCAAAAAGAGCATCTGGCTGTAAAACAATGCTTCAAATAACATATTTGTCCAACCCTTGCAAACAAGGAAAAACAGACACAAAACAAAGCCATGAACCCAAATTTACAAACATCCACAAATCGTTTTATTGAAATTTATTCTTTGAATTGTTTCATCAACAGTTCTTTTCTTTTCTTCCGCCTCATTGCCTTCTGACGTTTCTTTTCAATTAAATTATTTTTCTTTAATTCATTCACATTTTTTATAACAATCTTCTTTTTCTGTTTCTTCTTGTCTTTCATCAATGACTTCTGATGTTGTAATTCACTAATTGCACTTGAAGAATTGTCTAAAGAAAAAAAAAAAAACACAGAAATTAAAATCTAAAACCATTGAAGAATTCTTTCTCAAAGAAAGTTTCATGAAACTGTTGGGTCTTTTAACACAGAAATTCAAATAGAAGATGCATAACCATCTCCACAGCACCAGCTGTCACCCCTGTCATTACCAACACCACAAAGTAAGACAAATCTAGAATTTCTCTATCCAAATTCAAATAAGATATCTGCATCTATTTTTTGTGTTTTTCTCTCAACAACCAACATTTTTGGCAATTCATCATTCTAAAATACATAAACTTCCACCCTTTCACACTTATGTCTATGTTGTTTTGACCTGACAGAGTTCCAAGTGTCTACTGGACAATGTGAAACCATCACAGCAACAATCAGTGGCTATGTTCAGTTATAATCACTCTCTCTCTTAATTCTTTTTGCCCCTTCTGGAGCATAGGGCCTCAACGGTTATTTTCCACTTTTTGCGGTCATTGGCGTGTTTCTTGGTTGCTTCCCATGTCAGGCTGGTGGTCCTGAGCTCGTCCAAAATGCTCGGCTTCCATGTCTGCTTCGGGCGTCCTCGCTTCCTTTTCCCCTGCAGGTTCCAGTCAAGTGCTTGTCATGTCACATTTGAGGGTTCTTTCTGCAGTGTGTGTCCGATCCATCTCCATTTCCTTCGTCTAATCTGAACATGTATGGGCTCTTGGTTGGTCCTTTCCCACAGGTCGGTGTTTGGCACTCTGGCGAACCACTTCAGATGGAGGATCTGCCAGAGACATTTGTTGATGAAGGTCTGGATCTTCTTGTAGTTGCTGCAGGTGGCTCTCCATGTTTCAGAGCCATACAAAAGCACAGATTTTACGTTTGAACTAAATAAACGGAGTTTAGTTCGAGTTGAGATGGCAGTGGACTTCCATACCGGCTGAAGAATAGTGAAGGCTTGCCAAGCCTTCTTGCTTCTTGCAGTGATGTCCTCGTCTGATCCACCTGATTTGCTGATCTTGTTTCCGAGATAGACAAACTCACTAACGTCCTCCACAGGTGCCCCCTCAATTGTGATTGGCTCTTCCCGCTTGTTGTTGATACGCAGCACTTTTGTCTTTTCCTGGCTGATCCTCAAGCACACTCGCTGTGAAGTTTCTCTCAGGTGGTCAACCTTAACTTGCATGTCTTGCAGGCAATGTGACAGTAGCGCGAGATCATCTGCATAGTCCATGTCCTCCAGCTCGTTCATCAGTGTCCACTGAATACCTTTCCCGGAGGTAGCGTAGGCCGTCCTGGTGATCCAGTCCAGCACAATGAGGAACAGGAGTGGTGACAACAAACAGCCCTGTCTGACTCCCATGCTGACCCTGAATTCCTCCGACAATCTCCCAGCATGGATGACCTGGCAAGAAAACTTGTAGAGTATTCGAATAATATCCACGATCTTCTCTGGCACACCATAGTGTCGTAATATGTCCCAGATTGTCTGCCTGTCCACGCTGTCAAATGCTATTTCAAAGTCGACGAAGCACACATAGAGTGACGTTTGCCATTCCATTGTCTGCTCAAGATGACTCTGAGCGTTGCAGTCTGGTCCGTGCATGATCTCTCCTTTCTGAAGCCTGCCTGCTCATCTCTGAGTTGCTTGTCAATGGTATCTTTCAATCACTCCAGGATGATTCTTGGAAGGACTTTGCTTGGAATGGAAAGCTAGGTAATTCCCCTCCACATGTCGCATTATAATCACAGGGGTGATTAAATAAATCTGAAGGTACCACAAAGGAGAGTCAACACTTTCAATATTTAAGCCTTTCCTGCTCAAAAAAATATAAATCTTCAACTTACTAATTTCCATGGGACCACGAAGTTTTCCCATTTTGGTAGGGTACTTGGTGACTAGTTTCTTAGAAAGTAGTTTCGTTTTCAACATCATCTGTAACTGCGCTTTCATGGAAGCGATTTTATGTCGTAGGTTTGCTTGGTCTCTTGAGTCCCCAAGGTCATATCTGTGAACATTGGGTCAAGGCTACAACAATATCAATGTAAATCAAGTAATAACTACTATTCTATATTTTTGAGATGAGGAATTATGTACATTATTTACAATGGACAGGTATGTGTCCTCACCTTGTTTGTTGTTACCACGTTTCAGCTGATGTACTCTCCAGCCTTCATCGAGTGTTCTGGCAGAATTTCAAAGCCAACCCTTAATTTCACTAATGGGGTACTCTGTTCTCATTCTTAAGATATTCATTTTTTTTGCTGATGTTACTTTTTCTGTTGATATTATTTTCCAAGTCCCTGCCTGGGATTGAACCCAGAATCCAAGGGTTAGTAGCCTGCACTCTTATCTACTATGCTATATGCTCGTAGGCCTACATGCATATAGTGTAGCCTGAATTCTTATCCACTATGCTATATGCCTGTAAGTCTACAGGCATATAGGGGAGTGGATAAGAGCATGGGCTACTGACCCTCGGATTCTGAGTTCAATCCCAGGCAAAGACTTGGTAAATAACGTCTACAGAAAAAATAACATCAGCAAAAAGAATACCTTAGGAATGAGAGCAGAGTACTCCATCAGTGAAACAAAGGGTTGGGTTTGAAATTCCACCAGAACACCTGATGAAAGCTGGAGAATACATCAGCTGAAACGTTGCAGTAATAACAAACAAGATGAGGACACCTAGCCATCCATTGTAAATAATGTAATAACTACACAATAAAACAATCTCAGTAAACACTCTACATTGAACCTAACAAGTCATTCACTCTTTAGATTATTAGAATTAACCCTTTGGGTACCACCCCTACTGAGACTGTCTTTTTGTTTTGTGATATGAACTTCTTGTTTAAAGTTACCTAAATTAAAACTTTCCATCAAAATTTTGTGTTTTGTTCCAAACATCATCTTCATAATGAGAAAATTATTTTACTAAATTCTTCATTATTTTCAAAATTAATTGAGACAAAAGCAGTGTATTTCAAAAGACATATGGTAACGAAAAGGTTAAAGTGATCTAAATTAAAACTTTACATCAAAGTCTTGTGATAATTTGTGAGCCGAGCACCAAACATACAACGAAAAGCTTCTAGTTTCTACCAACCAAATCCACTCGCAAGACGTTGGTCAAGCCAAGGCTGTGATAAAAGACACGTGCTCAAGGTATCACACAGTGGAACTGAACCTGGAACCACAGGGTTGGGAAATCAACTCAGATCATACAGCCATGAAATATTTTTCAAGGAGATAGAACAGAGTATTTTCTAAATAAAAGTTGTGATGGTGGAGCTGCAGACAAAAAGGATACAAGTTCTCTTCGTCCAGTTCGATGTCCATCTCTTCTGCTGTCTTCCGGAACCAGTTATTTTCATGTTTTTTCTTGTCAAACCTACAAATATACGTAAGAAAAGAAATTTGCTAAAGCCACCATTTAATAAAGATTTACATGAAATCAAACTGGGTATGGAGAAACTAGTTTGTGTAACAACCTCACCATTACTTGAACTTGAGGCCCTTCTTAAGCACTGAATTAATCAGTTTAATATCGATGGTCCCAAATAGGGACAAGGGACAACATTAATTCAAACACATTGTTTGAATTAATGATGCTCAAGAAGAATTTATGAACAATATTTGCTTGAAACTTTGTTAAATTTTTTACATACAGATCTTAAATTTTGCCAATTACTGAGCATTCGTGCTGGTGCCGCGTATAGAGCACTCGTGCTGGTGCCGTGTATAGAGCACTCATGCTGGTGCCATGCAAAAGGCAGCCAATACACTCTGTAAAGTGGCTGGCATTATGAAGGGCATCCAATCGTGCCAAAAACAGATAATGGAACCTGGTGCAGCTCTCAGGCTTGCCAGTTACAGCCAAACTGTCCAACCCATGCCAGCATGGAAGATGGACGTTAAATGATGATGATAATGATGACGTGTTGAAGTTTAATGACCTATTACTAATTGAGGCTGTTAATTACCATGGATTTATTCTTTGATGATTATTCACCAATTTTCTATACAGATGATTTACAATTCTTTTTTATTATTAAATTTGACAGCTACAGACAATTGAAGTTAATTAGCAGGTATCGAAGCGACAACTTTACGAATAAGCACTAAAACTGAACCTTTATGTTTAAAGTTATAGGATTGATTTCAAGAAACCTGAGGAATATGAAAGGATTATTGCAACACTACCATACTAACCTGTGTTCTTCAGTGTCAATTTTCAGTGCCAACTGCATCCTGGCATTTATTGCTGGTATGTAACTATTGTCAACCGGAAACTGGTCAAAGTCTTTGGCTGAAAATTGAATGGAAACAGACTGAATTACGTTGGATTGGAATGTTGATTTAGCACGGAAATGCTATGAAGATGGCCATGAGGTAAAGTGGTTGAGAAATTCACTTCATTAGTGTGTTATCCGGGGTTCAATCCTCCTACATGGCATAGCAACTTGTCAAGAGTCTTTTTCTTGGGCCAACCCAAAGTTTGTAAATAAAATTGGGCAGACAGCAACTATACCAAAGCCCACCACCCCTCCTTGGATTGGTTGCATTTGTGATTGAGTGTGACCCTGTTTAACAACCCTTGCTTGTCCTTTGGGTAATTTTAGCAGAGTCCAGTCTGATGGTAACACTGGAACCAGGTCTTTGGTCTGAGGATAACCTTGGAGTCCTGATTCCATTTCTTCACTGGTCCCCCCATTAGTTTCAGAAATGCTGCCATTCCTCTTTTCATGAGACCATTAAAAGAAAATGTATTGTCGGGGTTTGGACTATATTCTATGTCCTCAATAAACTCAGAGCAATCAGAATTAGACAACCAACCGATCGATTCTTCAATCACACATTCACCTCTGAAATATGAACCAAGCAAGAGCCAGACCAGGTTAAGGCCCTTATTTCTAGCAGTTCTCAACTGTGGATCCCAGGGCCACATACGGCCCTCATGCATCCTTTCAGCAGTCCCCAACAGTTTTTCTTTGACTTGTGGTTTAATTTTTTTGGTGCAGCCCCCGAAAAACATTCCAGTTTGGGATCTGGCCCAGATATAAGAAGTTTAAGAACCTTTGATTTAAAAGTCGTCCAGCGCTGCTGGAGAAAGTCATTTATGTAAAATCAGTTTGAATTTCTGAAGATGAGCAGTTAAGGGTTAAAATATAGGAAGAGAAGGAAGCACTTCTGAGACAGATATGATAGGAAAACGGACAGTAAATGAAATGATTATGCTGGTGTGGAGGAGGTATACAGTCTGAACAAGTTGAAGAGCACAGACCATGTAGCAGCAATAAGACAAGAAAAGATAGTTTGACAGTAAAAGGTTGTCTTGTCAGATAAATGATGCTAAAGTTGGTCTTAATGACCATTATGTGTCTGTCTTCCATGCAGGCAAGGGTTGGATGGTTTGACAGAAACTGGCATCACCAGGGGCTGCACCTCTATTTGTCTGTTTGGCATAATTTCTACAGCTGGATGTACTTTCTCATGTCAACCACTTTACAGAGCACACAAGGTGCTTTACACATGGCACCAGCAGTAGTGCTTTCCATTCAACGAACTTTGGCCTTCAGCCTCCCAGGATTGATGGAAAAAAAAACAAATGAAAAAATAATCAACTGCACCCTTCTCTAGAAGTTGTGACCTTCTGTGTATATGAGAAACCAATATTGTTTCTGATATACTTACCAGGTTCTATACTATAAAACTGTTTGAGTTTTTCCTTACTTTTAAGACATTCCAGGCACAATGAGCCACAAGTAAAAACGGTCAAATACACTTACTTCTGTTCAAACTATAAAGAATCTTTCTGTAACCTTTCTGCTCTTCTGGAGAGATAAGCAACACTGTTAAACCTTCTTGTGAGGCTCGAGCTGTACGACCACTACGGTGTATGTAGTTCTAAGGAGGAGGAGGAGGAAGAGAAGAAGAAGGACAACAGTTTAAAGTAAGAAATAATTTTCTCTGAAGAGTTGCAATAAAAAGAAGAAAGTTTGAAATAAAACACTGGAAACTAAATAAGCCTTTTAGATCAGAATCTATCGTATTTACTTGCATATAAAGCACCCTGTTTTGCACTGGATTTCCTTTCGAGTGTTGGGCCTCACGGAGGCAATGGCCGAGACCTTTAGCATTACGTCGTGCTTGAGAAGAGCCATCAAGCCAATCGAAATCACAGTCGTGGCAGATACTGGTGGCACGTAAAAGCAACCATTGCACTCTTGGAGTGGTTGGCATGAGGAAGGGCATCCAGCCGTAGAAATCATTCCAAATCAGACTGGAGTCTGGTGCAGCCTTCCAACTTGCCAGCCCTGATCAAACCATCCAACCTATGCCAGCATGGACAACAGATGTTAAATGATGATGATTTTAATTTTTTAAAAAATAAAATAAAACTAGAGTGTGATTTAAACATGAGCAAAGCCAAAACTGTGAAGGGAAAAACTTTGTACTCTGACTTAATCCTAAATCAGGGATGGAACTTATACAGAAGGATACATAGTACATAATGAAGGCACATAGCCTCATCATCTCTAGATCATGGGTTCCATTCCTGAATCAGGAGGCATGTTGGGTTCTTCAGCAAAACACTTCATTTCATGTTTTGCCCTGTGGATGGCAGAGCAGCAGAATCATTGGTGCACCAGTGGAGATGTTTTACCGTATATCTTCCAGCTCTTTCCATTCTGAGTTTTAATTTCCAAACCCCCAACCCCCACCCGACCAGGAGACAGCAACGGGCGACCACTCCAGTATTCATTCCAAGTCTAGTCATTGTAGCCAAAGTTCCAGTAAACTACCCAACAACCACAGGGAGGGTACAGGGCTTCCCAGGTCACATAGGGAGTGCTAGAGAAGGTTCATATGCACAAGACCTTCCCAAGGGTGAACCACCACTGCCCTAAACATGATATATCATCATCATCGTCGTTTAATGTCTACTTTCCATGCTGGCATGGGTTGGACGATTTGACTAAGGCTGTACCAGGTTCCAGTCTGATCTGGTAAAGTTTCTACATCTGGATGCCCTTCCTAATGCAACCACTCCAAGAGTGTAGTGGGTGCTTTTTCTGTGCCGCTGGCACGAGGGTCAGTTAGGTAGTACTGGCATCGACCATGCTTGAATGGAGATTTTTACATGCCACCGGCATGGGACCAGTTATGTGGCACTGGCATCGACCAAGCTATATATATAGATGCATATATAACAGACCAGCACAGTAAAAGCTCTGGCAGTCTTTGGAATAGGTTATGGCATGTCTAAGCTCGTTAAAGTTAATAGTAATTAAATACCAACAGCTGCTATGTCAGGTACAATGACAGACACACCACATATTGCTCAAGATTTTCAGTGAAAGAACCTTGCGTAATACTAGTATCAGACATAATCTCACCCCAGTATTTGACTGGTATTTTATTAATAGCACACGGTAATATACAATGATGACATTCACAACAACATAAAATAACACATTACAATGAAATATATTTTAAATATTCGTGCAAAGAGGGAGACTGGTTGCAAAGCTAAAATACTAGGTTACTAACCACACTGTGATCAGTTCAAACCTTACTTGAGCCACTGTGCTCCTGAGCAAGGTACAAAACACAGATCAATGTTAAAGCATAAATTAAATCCTGGTGCAGATACAGACTATAAACTTTATTTAGTAACTAGTTCACAGTTAATTGTAAAGCTTATTCAGTTATTAAAACAATACTAACCTCCACTGTATGGGGCACTTGGAAGTGGATAACATGATCTATTTTTGGAATATCCAAACCTCGAGCAGCAATGTCTGTAGCTAATAGCAAGGCATTAGGATTGGCTAAAAATGAAATAATTACAACACAGATTATTATTATTATAGAAACATATAGAATAAAGAAAGTAGTGGTGAGATTCAGGTTTTCTCTTGACTTTGAAACTTTGTTATTATAGTAATTGCACACACACACATACACACATATATATATATATATATATATATATATATATATATATATATATATATATACGACGGGCTTCTTTCAGTATTTGTCTCTACCAAATCCACTCACTAGGCTTTCGCCAGCCGGAGGCTATGGTAAAAAACTTGCTCAAGGTGCCATGCAATGGGACTGAACCCAGAGCCATGTGGTTGCGAAGCAAGCTTCTTATTTCTTTATTGCCTACAATAATTGGAAGTTTGAAAAATAATCAAACCAAATCAAAGGATTGGCACCGGAATTACTTACAGGAAAACCGCTCCAAGTTTTTTAGTCTCTGTTTTTGATGCATGTCAGAGTGTAAAGGTAACGGGTGGCACTCGAGCAATGTGAAAATGGACACTAAACGGCGAATACAGTCTTTGCTGTTGCAAAATACTAACGTTCGGCCAAGATGCTGTTTTAAAAAGTAATATAAATAAACATCCTGCAAAGACAAAAATGAGGGAAAAAAAAGAAAATTACCATTTGGGAAAAATAAACTCAAAGCAGAAGTATTTGCTTTGTCTGGAAAAAGAATCAATGAAAACAATGTTGAGACATAAAATATATCAATGCAGAACTAAAGATTTATGATTGATAGAAAAGATCACAAACCAGATATCCAGTCAGAAGTAGATATGAAGGTGAGTCAAAAAGTAATGCCATTTTGTTTAGGACAGGTAGAATTACCAACACAGGAACATGTATCAGACAGAGGACCAGCTTCATTTTGGGGAATGACACAGGTTCCTGTGTTGGTAATTCTACCTGTCCTAAACTAAATGACATTAGTTTTTGACTCACCCTTGTAGAATGCTGTAGAGGTGTAGGCTAGGCCGTATGATTAAGAAGTTTCTTTCCCATCCACATGGTTTTCGGTTCAATCCTGCTGTGTGACACCTTGGGCAAGGGTCTCCTGTTTATAGCTCTTGGCAGATTTGTAAATGGATTTAGTAGATAAAAACTGAAAGAAACCAATCACATGCGCATGTGTGTGTGTACGTGTGTGTGAGTAAATATTCTTGTGTTTCCTTGTCATGACATCATGTGAGTCGTAAATAAGCGTCCCTTGTATCGAGTCTTCCATGAAAACCTATCCAGCCATGGAGAGGTTTAAACCTTGCTTGGAAACAGGTGAGGGCTGGTGGCTGTTTAAGAATTCAATTGAAACATTTTGGTTAGAAATAAAACAATTAAAGGGCTAAATAAACATACCTTTTTTTCACGTTCACAAAGAACTTTGGCTTCGGACAGTTTCTCTGCAGTTCTTGTTTTTTCAGTCAAATCAACCATTTTGGCTCCTTTTTTCAGACCCATCTTATACATCATCATACCTATATATATATATATATACAACATATACATCTTATACATCAGCATATCTATATGCAGCAAAGACCACCACATCAATCCATTTGTATTTGTCCCTCTATCATACTTTAACCTCCAAAACCCGATATAAAATCACTACCCCCTTCAAATGTTACCCCTTTCTCAGTCAAGGGAGCGTTTTTTTCTCTTACTTTTTCTTCTCTTGCAAGTTACTTGGCAATTTCACTAGCGCCAGTGGCATGAAATAAAAACACCCAGTACACACCAAAAAACAGCTGGCATTTGAAAGGGCATCTAGCCATAGAAACCATGCCAAAGCTGATGTTGGAGTTCAACATGGCCCTGGAGCAACCTGGATCCTGTCAAACCATCCAACCCATGCCAGCATGGAAAAAAAATGTTAAATAATGATGATGAAGCTACAGGTATAGTGATGACATTAACATACCTGTATATACAAAATGTAAAGACATGAAAACCTGGTTAAAAAGACCTTCAGCATTTAAAGTTAATAATCAAACAAAACAACTACAATCTAAAGAAACTAGTGAGGATGAACATTGGTAAAATTCCATCAATTACATTTTACCAAAGAAGACCTTAACCTAAACACCAGACATCCCCTCCCCTCATCACATAAGAAATTGACTTATTTCATAAAGTTAATGTGATCTTCATCTGATAGAATGGTAAATCTGGAAAATATCATCACTACAATTAATGAAAGTACAGGGGACCCAGAAAAAAACAAAACCCATAAAAGTTTTATTAAATCCTACAAAGGTCGAGCAAATTTCTTGAAACTTCCTGGACTTAATCTTTGGTCTGTGTACACCCATTCCCTTTGCATAAAAGTCATGTTCTTTTCAAAATATGCTCCAAATGGCATACATTGCACAAACACTTGCATACGTCATGCAAAATTGTCAATTACTCAAACACGTTCCTCTTTGGGGATTTCCCTGATTTCTGCTGTGGTTGCTGCCAATCGTTTGAGGGTTCTTCTGGTAGACATCATCCTTGAGATACCCCCACATATAAAACTCTGGTGGGGAGGTCAAGTCTGGTGAATGGGGTGGCCACTCAACCTCACACTTCCTGTTGATCAGTCTCTCCTGAAATCGCTCTCTCAGCCAGGTTAGGGAGTCATTTGATGCATGGGGGTGGGGTGGCCCTGTCTTGCTGGAACCACTCTTCATCTCAATCTATCCTTCTGCATCATTTTATTCAAAGATTTGTGGATTCTGTTTTTTTTTTTTTTTTTGAGGTCACCCTGTGCATTGGTAAGTTTTCCATTATTTCCTCTTGTTAGACATGAAGTTAAGTAATTCATGGATGAAGAGTAAATGAGATTTGAGAATTACACCATGTCTTTCTGAAAAACACTGCCACAGTGTAGGACATTAGCTTGATATGCAAAACACGGGTGGGTGACAGATCCATCTCCATGATGCTTATCACCTCTCAAAGCATTAACCATTATAAACACCACCCTTGTCACTCTTTCCAGTTCCACCCTGATTACTCTCACCAACTCATGCAAAACATGAGCAGCCATGTATCTCCTCCACAATAAGAAACCTCTTCAGTTTTGACTCCTTATTATCAAGTAAAAGCCTGCCTCCCTTCAGCTGTAGCTTCACTCAGTTGAAGAGGCTCTTCGTCATGTTAGCCACATAGTGCCACAAAAGAAGCATCCAGTACACTCTGCAAAGTGGTGGGCATTAGGAAGGCCATCCAGCTGTAGAAACCATGCCAAAGCAAACAATGGAGCATGATGTATTACTGGGCCCATTGAATTCTGTTAAAACTGTCCAGCTCATGCAAACATGGAAGATGAATAATAAATGATGAAGTTGATGAGGAGTTGGACAAAAACAAGACATGGTTGAAAAGAACTTACGGATTTTCCCTTCAGTTGTCAACAGGTTAGCTTGAAACTTTCTCGACAATTTTCGTTGAGGACCTATGTGAGCTAATGTCAAAGTGGCGGAGAACAAAAATGTCTGACGCCTCTTCTGAGTCATTTTACTGAAACTGCAAAGGAAAATATCATTGGATTAAAACTAAGAAATAACAAATCTTAATGAATGCAAGGCATATTTTTTTTTCATACATGCATATCTATATACACACACACAATACATGATGGGCATTTTTCAGTTTCCATCTATCAAATTCACTCACATGGCTTCAGTTCTGAGGCAATAAGTATGTGTGTATCTGGAAGGGAGGAGCAGTGTGTATGTATGTGTGTGTGTGTGTCAGTTTGGTTGGTGAGATTGTGGCTGTTTGTGCATGTAGGGTGAGGGAGAAGTTGAAGGAAGGTGGGTGGTGAGTTGAGACCAAAGAGAGTGTAAGTTGGGATGGAAAAAAAAAAAGAAGGTATCATTGTTTTCTGTGGAGTCCAGAGTTTGAGGATCCATTGTGTAAGGCCAAGACGAACACTGAGAAGAGTGGTCTGTTGAGCAGAAATGCCAAGAAACAAGGGTTCTGAAGATGGATGTCCAATAGGTGCTTGGCAATCAGTGGAGTTGTAGAAATGTATAGTATGCATATGTATATGCATGTATCTATACCTTTCCACACGTTTACAATCTAGACTGCTAGCTTATTGCTTTTGTGATTTATATTCATTTTCTTGAGGCTTAACAATTAAAAATGGTATTTAAAAATACAAAAAAAAAATGTAAAGGAAAAAGAAAAGAGAAAGAGCAAAATAGAAAAGCAACGAATTGCTGATCATCATCATCATTTAACAGCCATTTTCTATGCTGGCATGGGTTGGAAGGTTCAATAGGAGATGGTGAACCAGAGAGCTGTACTAGGTTGCATTGTCAGTTTTAGCATGGTTTCTATGGCTGGATGCCTTTCCTAACACCAACCACTTTACAGAGTGTAGTGGGTGTTTATGTGGCACCAGCACCAGTGCTATTACAGGGTACCAGCACGGGTAACGTTTCAAAATTTTGAAACTTATTTTTAAGTCCATCTCTAAACGTTTTGTTGATTATTAAAATAAAAACCGTACTAACTGGCGTAACATGCTGAGCAGTTTCTGGAGTTCCTCAAAATGTCCTTTCTCTACCATACGATCAGCTTCATCAATGACAAGATATTGGATGTTTTTCACAGTTAAGATGTAAGGATTTCTCTGACAAAAGAAGAAAACAGAAATGTGTAAATATAAAAGGAAATATTAAGAGAATATGTAAACAAACATGCAAACACAAATACATACACACACACACACTCATATATATATATATAGATAGATAGATATATACACATACTCACACACACACACATATATTATACATACTTTCTCATAGAGTTCCCAAAGCCGTCCTGGTGTGGCAACAATAATATGTGGTTGTTTCTTCAAGATGCGTTCTTGTCTCTGTTCTGACATCCCACCAATAATAGCAACAACCTGGGAAAAAAAACACAATCTGTTCACAGACAAAAAAATTCAGCTGCATCTCAGATTACTAGCTATGCAAGTACATCTCCATAATAAATAATCTTAGAGTTTCCAAAATAATATACAGTTTCCATGGGTACTGCTAGTTTAAGCCTATTGATACTGACCCATGGTACTATGATACAAACTTACTGTTTTAAATTTATCTAAATTAAAGCCATCAAAATTTCATGTTATGTTCCAAACACCAAATTAACAAGGACAAAGTTATTTTACTAAATTCTTCATAAATTTCAAAGTTAATAGAATCAAAATCTGTGTATTTTAACAAAAATTTAGTAACAAAAGAATCTTGTAGCATTATTTTCAGCTACCTCAATGAAAATTCTAACCAGGATGTTTTCATTTGTATCAGCTTGATTGTGCAATTTACAGTCTAGAAGAATCGCAATTA
>NC_142935.1:1944197-1979197 GCF_046866305.1 Octopus bimaculoides | reverse complement strand
AGTCAGGTGGTACTGGCATCAGCCACGCTCAAATGGTGCTTTTTACTTGCCACCAGCACGAGGGCCAGTCAGGTGGTACTGGCATCAGCCACGCTCAAATGGTGCTTTTTACTTGCCACCGGCACGAGGGCCAGTCAGGTGGTACTGGCATCAGCCACGCTCAAATGGTGCTTTTTACTTGCCACCGGCACGAGGGCCAGTCAGGTGGTACTGGCATCAGCCACGCTCAAATGGTGCTTTTTACTTGCCACCGGCACGAGGGCCAGTCAGGTGGTACTGGCATCAGCCACGCTCAAATGGTGCTTTTTACTTGCCACCGGCACGAGGGCCAGTCAGGTGGTACTGGCATCAGCCACGCTCAAATGGTGCTTTTTACTTGCCACCGGCACGAGGGCCAGTCAGGTGGTACTGGCATCAGCCACGCTCAAATGGTGCTTTTTACTTGCCACCGGCACGAGGGCCAGTCAGGTGGTACTGGCATCAGCCACGCTCAAATGGTGCTTTTTACATGCCACCAGCACGACGGCCAGTCAGGTGGTACTGGCATCAGCCACGCTCAAATGGTGCTTTTTACTTGCCACCAGCACGAGGGCCAGTCAGGTGGTACTGGCATCAGCCACGCTCAAATGGTGCTTTTTACTTGCCACCGGCACGAGGGCCAGTCAGGTGGTACTGGCATCAGCCACGCTCAAATGGTGCTTTTTACTTGCCACCGGCACGAGGGCCAGTCAGGTGGTACTGGCATCAGCCACGCTCAAATGGTGCTTTTTACTTGCCACCGGCACGAGGGCCAGTCAGGTGGTACTGGCATCAGCCACGCTCAAATGGTGCTTTTTACTTGCCACCGGCACGAGGGCCAGTCAGGTGGTACTGGCAATGATCATGCCCGAATGATGCCTTTTACAAACCATCTTATAAGTCCTAAATCTTCACATGAGGAATAATGAGCCAAAATATTTATAAAAGTAACACCTGCAAAACTATTTAATCCTTACCTGGTAATGATGCTGTAGTGGAATGTACCTGGCCTTTTGTCTTTGATGGTTCTGTGCTGTTTTTATCTGGTGGGGGTAACAAAAAGACTTGAAACTGAAATAAATGCTTTCCAACGTTTCTATATTGTAAATTTTATTAATGACAGAAATACTTGGACCTGTTAACCCTTTTGGTACCCACCCACTGGAAACCACCCCCAGTTCTATGATCTAAAAATTTCCATTAAAATTTCATACCATTTTATATACTAAAAAGATCCCCGCTTCAGTCCTGAATGACCATGCGATTGCACCTAGAAAGTTCCCCTCCAAAGCACAAGTCCAAGCAAGGTTGTTTTTGTGGAAAACTATCAATAGCCCATGCATACCGGCCTCTCCTATCCATGCCACCAATGTTATCCAAGGAAAAGGCAAAGCTTGGCACCAGTGATGCTGCAACTCAATTCTACAGCTGAGTGAACTGGGGCAGCATGAAATAAAGTGTCTTGCTCAAGAACACAATACAGAGCCTGGTCTGAGAATTGAACTCACTACCTCATGATTGTGAGTCTCACGCTCTAACCACTGAGCCTTGTGCCTTCACGCCTGATATACTAAACGCCCAAAATTATTTCACTAAATTCTTTATTAGTTTCAAAATTGATTGAAACCAAGGAAATGTATTTCAACAGAAATATGGCAACAAAGGCTTAATGGGATCTTAATTAAAACCTTCCATCAAAATTGAATGTTAATTAATGTTCTAAACACCTAACTTATTAATGACAACATTATTTTACTAAACTCTTTATTGTTTTCAAAATTTGTTGAAACAAAAGCAGTGTTTTTGAAGAGAAATATAATGAAAAAATGGGTTAAAGAAGGTTATGTGAAACATAAACGAGTGACTAATTAGAAAGCTTCGTTTCAAACAGGTGCTTTGAGCAGTGAATTTGATGAGGTGGAGACTTTAGTAAAGTTCTGGATAAATTAGTAGATGTGGTCTTTGGTTGTAAGTTGATCCTGATCAAGCAGTTCTATGACCAAGGACATTCTAGCCATGGCCACCCTCTCATTTTTTAGGAATAATGCATCCAATGAGTACATCCTTTTTTAAGACAGCAGTGATTTGGTTACTGTCTCTAGCAGATGGAATGGCCACATAAAGGGTACTGCACTGGTTTACAAAACTATAGTCCAACAACATCAACAATTCACTACTCTGGATTGGTACATATTTTTTACTGCCCCTCCACCCAAAAGACAAAGTTGACCTCAGCAGGGTTTGAACTCAGAATGTAGAGCTGAAAGAACCCGTACAATGAATTCTATCTGACACTTTAACAACTCAGCCAGTTTTTTGTTTTTAAAGAAAATATAGAAGAAAAACTAAATGAGGTCATTTCAAGGTTTATAGGTAGAAATGTGTAACAGATCAACTTACCAGACAATGCCTTCTTTTTGGAAAGATCTGCATTTTTATCTGAAAATAAAAGGAAATGAAAAAATATTAATACAGTCTGAAATTATATCTTATTTAATTTCAAATCATGTAAACCTCACTGGTGCTGGTGCAATGATAAAAAAGCATTTAATTATAAAGTGGTTAGTGCTGGGAAGGGTACAAGAGAGATTGTTACATCCAAAGAATGGCAACTTCTTTAATGCACCAAGTGCATTAAAAAGGGCATCCAGCTGTAGAAACCTAACCAAAATTGAAGCAGACAAATGAAGTTTGGTTTTCCCATCTGTCTAGAAAGTCTGTATCTCTAAATGAGAACCAACCTGGACTGTGGTGGTCTCTCTGACTCATACCAGCATGGAAAGCAGAAAGTTTAGCCACTATTTCTAACAGACTCCCGTTTTGGCGAGCCTACACCTGAATTTGAGCTCCTGTTGCATTTAACATGTTACCCAGGACCCCAGCGTCACAACTTCTACATACTTGATTACAGTCAATAGTTTAACAAATATCAGGAAATAAACAAATAAATTTTTTTTAATTTTAAAACTTACGAAGTTTGGCCTTTTTCTTCTTCCTCTTCTTCTGTGTAGAATTTTGAGTCAATTTTCTCTTTGGTGCTTTTTCTTGTGATTCCTAGAATGAGAAAATGTTTATAATAACTACAATTCAGCTGGCAGTATATCAGTGGAAAATATTTTACATGGCACCAGAAGTATGGTAAGAAGTTTGCTTCCCAACCACATCGTTTTGGATTCAGTCCCCCTGCTTGGCACCTTGTCAAGTGTCTTCTACTATAGTCCTGGCCTGACCAAAGCCTTGTAAGTGGAACTGGTAGACAGAAACTGAAAGAAGCCTGTCATAAAAATATGCGCACACACACACACATATATGGTGGTTTGCAGAGTTTGACCACCTCCTACACCTTATGGCATCTGATGTGGCTTTTTAATCCAGACAATGTATTGAAAAGACACCCACATAGATTGGACATCTGATTTGGACCATCAAGAGCTGCAGATAAGTTCTGATTTTTGTGGGTCTTAAAATGTCTTTTGAGGCCTCCGTTAGATTTGCAAACCTTCTGGCATACATCGCACTGAAAGGTGTGCACAGATATACAGGCAGAATATACACACATCAAATCATTTTAATGGTCACTGTTCCATGGTTGCATGGGTCAGCATTTTCTATGGCCAAATGCCCTTCAAGTATATCCTCTTTCACAAGATGAACAGATGTTGCATAAAAAGAATAAGGATTCAACACCAGAATGGGAAACAACGATGCAAGCAGGAAATAACACTGCTATCTTTATAATGAGTTCGATAAATAAGTATCAGTTGAGTATAGGGGGTTGATGTAATCTAATTACCCCTCCCGCAAAATTGCTGGCCTTGTGCGATAATATGAAATCATTAATTCCAATGGCAATTCGATCTGTTAATTGATCGTGATATGAGAAAATAAAGTATCACACGTCGATATTTAAATAAAGTCTGTATTACACGACAATAAACGATCAGTGGCACCTCGATCATTAATTACTAAACGATCAGACAACGAAAGAACAGCGAACTTTCAGAATAGCAATCATTACCTCATGGTGAAGAAAAAGAACAAGGAAGAAAAGATGGTTTTGTCCAAATGACGTTAATCAGGGCCCATTGGTGGAAAATTTTCTCCCAGGACTTATCATTGCAGCGACCGATTACAATCGAACGTGGTACCGATTACATACACAAATATAATTCTTTTTAAAATTTTCTACCCCGACTCTCCATTCCATGCCCCTTCCGCATAAATATTAACTCTTACACTCATCTCATGAGCGGGTGTAATCCTAAAATGATACCGAAAAGAGTTGACACACACCAAACAGGACGGACGGAGACACGACACACACGTGGTGGGTCGGTGGACATAGCCAGGACATTCACACATCACAAGCATATATACTTACAGAGCCTAAAATAATCTGTCCATTCACAATTTCATAGTCATTAACTTCTTCTATGCAGACAAGGTTCTTAAATTCCTTGTCAGAAAAAAATTGTGGGTCAATTTCGATCGGTTTCCAATTTGATGGAGATTTGCTCGCCATTTTAAAAACAGTTTCTATAAAAACCGGAATGGAAACCGGTGTCTTGTTAACGAAATGAAAATTGAAATATTTACAAAGAACATTATGCTACTTCACCTACCTATGATAATTATCATATCATGATATATTTAAATTTAATTGCAATTAATATAATTAATTATGTAATTATTATTGATTAGACCAAAATTTAATGTAAGTGCTCTAGAAATAATGTACTTAAGGTAAGAAGGTTACTTCCCTTGCATCAAGAAACGGTGAGATCAATAGAGACATAAAGTTGTCAGATAAATTCGCTCGTTTTTATTCTTCTTGTTTTGTTGTGACATTTTGTTTAGTACTATTATTTGTCAGGGAAAAAAAGGTTAAATTTATACAAATTTTAAAAATGATAAACAAAAGTTGTAGAAAAGCCATAAACATTTCTATAAAAGTATTTTTCGTGTTAATTCAAGTAGTTTTAGAAAGGATTAAAATGGTAAAAAAAAAATTTTTAAAAAAAAAAAAGGAATGAATTTATGTAACAACCCTGTATTTTCTGTCGGTCATTTTCTAAGTGAAAGAAGTTCGGCTCCGCTTAATAATTTCTTTATTAGAAAGTCAGAGAAAGAAATCCGACGACTAATTGATCTTTACATGACTTTAATTTGCTTTCGTTGTCGTTGCAGCTGATATTCAGTTGGAACCTTTTTCTATAGAATTGGTCTGGAGGAAGGGACTTCTTTGTTCACTGCATACTTCTGCAACTTCTTTGTTTTGCTGCTGGTTCTGGAACCATGGCCATGTCCATTGTTGTTCCTTTAACTTTGGGGAGTTTAATACTGTCAATGTTCTGTTTGAATAGTTTCAGGTTAACACCTATGAGAAAGACATCAAGGTGGGAGTAAATTCCAGGTGGATTCTAAGCGTGAAGGCGCGTGGCCTAGTGGTTAGGCTGTTGCACTTACAATCTCAAGATCGTGATTTCGGTTCCTGGACCGGGCGGTGCGTTGTATTCTTGAGCAAAATACTTCATTTCACGTTATTCCGTTTCACTCAGCTGTAAATGAGTAATTCTGCAACGGACTGGCGACCCGTTTAGGGACGATGGTGCGATCTCGGTTACTTACGCGGCGAAAGTAAAGAATATGCACACCCGGTGTTTAGGGTTAGGGTTTTTGTTACGCCGAAAACGGATGGTGTACGTATTCTTTACCCACTAACGCACCATGGAAACCGAATAACTGGCCCTATGAGTCGTAGGACTTGAGACTGTAATGTTTAAGGGTTGTTGAAGATGATGACGTTCTGGGGAGAGAGGACTGACCCTGTTGTCAGTGTAGAGGCGTTATCAGGTTCTAAAGTTAGTGGTGGGAGATCACATAAAAAATACACCGTGACACAACCCTAACAATTAACTCATTTCTCTTATATAAACATTTATTTACTTGAAAAAAAATTACCTGAGAACTTTCATCTCATTAGCGGAAAAAGTGCAGGTTGTGGAAGTATATGTGAGATGGTGTTCTGTTAAGGAAATGCATAAAATTTTTGAAGTCGAGTTTCCAAGTAAAGGCTTAGCGGCAAACGAATGCTACAAATGTTGCTTAAGAAATGATACACTTCAGGACCGGAGTACAACACCCCAAAACAAAGAGATTCTACGGTTCGAACATTGGACATTATTCAGGACATTCGCCAAAGGACTACTCGAAATCCGAAGAAGTCAGTGCTGCAGTCTCACTCAAGCAGGAAGTCATGCCAATGGGTGTTGAATAGTCTAAAGTTGAATTCATATCATTTCACATATGTACAGCAATTAAAAATGGATGGCAAAAGCAAACGAGTCGATAACTGCACAGGGCTTCCGAATAGCGTTGCTAATGGCCAGCGACAACCATTCCAGCACTTGCAAATTTATTTCTCTATTTACACTATGCTACGGCACCCGGCTTTCCTTTTTCGTGCACCATCCTATATAATGGTTGGTTCCTCCCACATTGGTCCTTCTTACACTATAAATGGGAAGTTAATATTTTTCCTCCTCCAACCTTTATATCAAAGAGAGAGAGGAGTCCTTTTTGAGCCTTAGGCTCATAAGGTCGTTTCCTAGATTCTGTGACGCATATATTCCTCACCCTCTTACTTCCTGGACGGGACACTGGTCCATCGCAGGATTACTCATGCTTGCCGCCTAAGTGGACTGGAACAAATTGAAATAAAGTGTTTTGCTCAAGAACATAATGTATTGCCCGGTCTAGGAATCGAAACCACATTCTTACGATCATGAGTGCAACACCCTTAACCACTAAGCACCTACATGGCACTTATACGCACACTCATGTATATACACAAGCAGACGTTTTTAAAAATATCCTCTTCTGTTCCATTACGCTCCTCCACCTTTGCCTGCGCATCTGTCTCTCTATCCCCACTTGTTCCTTACTTCCTCTTCATCCTTACTTCCTCTTCACCCTTACTTCCTCTTCACCCTTACTTCCTCTTCACCCTTACTTCCTCTTCACCCTTACTTCCTCTTCACCCTTACTTCCTCTTCACCCTACAATCAATTATCACATAAAAATGGGCCGACGTTTGCCATCTCAATTCTGGCAAGTCACTAATTAGAAAGAGACCGATCTAAGGGACATAACTCCGTTGGGCTTAAGACAGCTTAATCCCTTTCTTTTATTTTGTTAGTTTGTCTCTTTTAGTTGCATTCTTTCAGCAATGATTTTCGTTCCGGTGTTTTACCCTAAATTGGATGTAACATTTTCAAACCTCTCGCAGCAAAGAGCTGAAGCCATAGACTTCTTCCCCATCCATGTCCAATGATTGCTATGTTTATCTCTCCCTTTTTGGCAATCCATACAGTCCTTTCTCATGAGAAACTCTGCTGTTGACCACCACAGCGTTAAGTTTGCCGATGAGAACGTCCTACAATTAACGGACACAGAGGAGTTTTGTCTGTTGTAAGATGTATTTTGGATGATGATGATGATGATGATGGTGGTGGTAGTGGTGGGTGGGGTGGAGGACTTTCCCGTCGAGCGTGACGTATGAGTGTTCAGCTGTTTGCCAAACGACGTGCACAAATGGTTTGTTTATAATGGTCAAATGTTCGTGTAGGACAGTATTGGCTCAACTCTCTCTCCATCCAATCGACGTTGTTTGAACAGGTGAACGGTGTACCACGCGTCAGGCGTCGGAGTGATCGCAAAACAACGTAAGATGAATCGTTTTGCTCAAGAACATGACGCACCGCCCGGTCCAGGAATTGAAACCACGATCTTACGATCGTGACTGCAACATCCTAGCCACTAGGCCATGCATCCTCACAATAATAGTAGTAGTAGTAGTAGTAGTAGTAGTAGTAGTAATAATAATAATAATAATAATAATAATAATAATAATAATAATAATAATAATAATAATAATAATAGAAGAAGAAGAAGAAGAAGAAGAAGAAGAAGAAGAAGAAGAAGAAGAAGAATGGTTTCGAATTTTCCCACAAGGAAGGGATGAGTCGATTACATCGATCCCAGTATTCAACTAGTACTTATTTTATGAAACCCGAAAGGATGGAATGCAAAGTCGACCTCGGCGGAATTTGAACTCAGAACGTAGCGGCAGACGAAATACTGCGAAGCACTTCGTCCGGCGTGCTAACGATTCTGCCAGCTCGCCGCCTTTGGTGCCACTTTGGCGTGTGATCTACAAATTCAAGGGAGATTACTTTAGGTTATTTTAAAATTTAGTTTGTGTTAGTGCTACTTTCCGTGTGATCTACGTGAGCAAATTTACTTTGGTGGGTGATCCATGTGCTTATTTTTATTATTGTATTGTTTATTTTTGGTTTCTTATTATTATTATTTACTAAGACATAGATGAAACATGGTGTTCTTATTATTAAAATAAGATGAATTTTGAAAAAATACATTTACAATGCTAAGCATGCCCTGCAGTAATCTCCCTTGTAGATCACACGCCAGGCACAAGGCTTGACATTTGGGGGGGGGGTAGTCGATTATATCGACCCCAGTACTCAACTGGTACTTAATTTATCGACCCTAAAAGGATGAAAGGCAAAGTCGACCTCGACGGAATTTGAACTCAGAGCGAGAAGATGGGCGAAATACTACTAAGTATTTTGCCTGGTGTGCTAACGGTTCTGCCACCCGGCCGCCTTATATGCCACCCGGCCGCCAATAATGACAACAACAATAGTGTACCCAGGTGCATATGACTCATTGGGAAAAGTTAAAAAAGAAGATCGAAAGCTTGTTACGTTTAAGAAAGCCGGACAGACGGTTTGGTTAACCTCATAGAACGGCCAAACCTCACGCTTTGTCACTGTGCCTACGCCGTGTACATTTAGATAAGGACGATTCTCCAGTTGCTTTCTTGATTAATTGCGGTGAAATCTATTCGCTAATGTGATCTGAATAATATCGAAATATGTCTGAAGTTGTCTCCCATGTTATCAATATACACACACACACACACACACACACACACACACACACACACACACAAATTCCTCTAATCTCAGTTATTGACTGATATTTTCTTTCTTTCTTTCCCATACAATTATTTCTCGCCAGCTTTTCAAAACTACACAAAAGACATTTTGTTTATTCCAAGATATTTCGGTTAATTCATATACAAATGTTACCGAAATATATATTGACGTGAATTCTTCCTTGATTGGCAGAGTTAGCTGAGACTCGAATTGTATTTTGGTTTTCTTCTTTCTTTGGGGGTTTGAAGGAAATAACTGATGACCCTTACAGGGCCTCTGGGACTGGCGAGACTGATGCTGTTAATATTCTGTTTAAACTGTTACAGATCAACATCTGGGAGAGACATAAGCAGAGGGGAGAAAGGGCTGGAGAAAGAAGGGTTGGGCATAGTGGAGGGAGAGAGAGAGAGGGAGAGAGAGAGAGAGGGGGGGGTGATGCAAGGGTGACAATAAGTGGAGTGACGAGTGTGTCGTGAGGGTTGCTGTCGGCTGATCTGATGTGGTGACTGGCTGAGTTGATGAATGGAAATGTGTTTCTTGGGTTTCGTGAAGAAGTAACTTAACAACATCCGCGAACAATTAACAAAAGATTTTATTATTGCACATAGAGTTTTAACTGCGTTGGTCTTTTACAGATAACAGTAGCAATAATTACATACTGGGAGAGACATGCTGCTTGGAGTTTAGGATGGGTTTATTGATGTAGTAACATGTGGCTGGCCCAGCATAACTGGAAACAATTCTGCTATATTCGTGGTGACGGACATTCCTGTCATGTGTTTGCTTTTTGTTTTAACCGTCTTCCTGGATCGTGTGGCTGTGACAAGAATGGAGACACGTCGCCCAGCTGCCTCAACATTCTTCCTAGCAAGCGGTGAGACGTGTGAATGAATCAACCTTTCTCAAAGCTCTGCAAAGAGTTCAGGTACCAAAAGCGGCTTATAAAGGGTACGAGTAGAAGATTCTAAGAAATTGAATCACGTGATAGCTTGACGGTGATTGGTTGCTTAATGGGCCGATCATGTGAAACTATTGCAGTTTGGTGATGATGCCTGATCTCCACAAGTGGCTTGAGTAGTGATTGTATGAGACCAGTTGGCTGCAAGGAGCAAAGACGATTATACTAATAATAGAAAAGACAGGGTGGGGAGACAGCACTCTTGTGGGTCACAGTGACTGGGCTAGAATGTGCGCCGCCCGTGGTAGTCTGCGAATTGGCCGCCGCTATGCAAGCTTATACAGTTGACCCAAAAGTATCACCTTTATAAAAGCGTCCCTGAGATGGCCTGCTTCTCTCTCCCCCGTCTCCCATCTCCACCCGTCTATTCCAGGTAAGCTACCTGCGGGCTTGAGCATGTCTGTTAGTGATGGATTGCCAATCAGCCGAGTGGTCCTTCATTGAATGCGATTTCAGGATATCTGTGTACTCAGAGCCGGATTAAGAACCGCAGAAGCCCTGAGCACTTAAATATATAGAAACAAAATTAACGGTAACATGAGAAATAATGTTTATTTTTGTAGACTTCCCCTTTATTTGTATCTACTAAATTTAATTGCAAAGTCTTTGATCAGATCCTCAAAATTAATCTTACGTAATACATTTGTTTCTTTACTCAGTAGAGATAAGGTGTCCCGTATATTATTTTAGTAAGTTTAAAGTGATTTCTTTTGTGCCGTAAAACCATTTACCATTTTTGAGGTGCTCCACTTCCCCTGCCTCCCCCCAAGCCTGTGCTTATTTTGTTTAATGGTTAATTCAAGATGTCTGTGTACTTAGTAACAGCAACACCATCTTAGGTGGGTGAGAGGAGCAGTGCTCCATTGTGGAGTAGAATGTCAATAACTGTTGGCAGTCGAAATACCTTATGGTCTTAAAGAGAAAGACTAGTTTTGGGGAATGTGGTTCTGGCTGTGTTAAGACGTGCTTTTGCCTGGAGAGATCGTCAGTAGGTGAGGGCCATCATTTGAAGTAGTGTTTACAGTATCTGTTTGATGTTTTTCTCTCAAATGTCCATAAAATAAGTACCAGTAATATACTTTCCGAAAAAGAGTTTGTAAAATGTTTATTATTCGTAACTAATAAACTTCTCTCTACAAAAGCTCTCTTTGTGCTCTGTCGAATTAAAACATTATCTTAAGGTGACGAGCTGGCAGAAACGTTAGCACGCCGGACGAAATGCTTAGCGGTATTTTGTCTGTCTTTACGTTCTGAGTTCAAATTCCGCCGCGGTCGACTTTGCTTTTCATCTTTTCTGGGTCGATAAATTAAGCACCAGTTGTGTACTGGGGTCGATCTAATTGACTTCTCCCAAAATTTCAGATCTTGTGCCTAGAGAAGAAAAGAATTTAACATTATACGTTTGCTCCCACTCCCCTCTCTCTCTCTCTTTACTTCTATCCATTTTTCTGTTTCTCCTGTTTTTTTTATTCTTTCCCTGTTGTCACCAAAAGACAGAAAAGTAAAAAGATGAACACGCAATTCTTGCAAAATGGGTGGAGGGTCGACGAAGAAAAAATTACGTCACGCTATTTATTTGTCCCGATTATTTTAAGTTGTGAATACAAATCCTGTCGAAGTTAACTTTACTTCCCTCCAGGGTTGATAAAATGAAATATCAGTCACGTACTGGTGTCGATGTAATCGGCTGACCTCGACGCATCTCTTCAAAATTGTTAGCCATATGCCTAAATTAGAAACAATTATTGTACCTATCGTCTTTCTCCCTCCCCACAAGCTACTACCCCCTCACACTTACACAAGCCACCCACTTTTCTCTGTGTTTCTCCTTTAATTTAATGCTTTAAAAGTATTAAGTATTTTATTTTTATCTGATTCTCGTCTCCTTTCTTTCCCTTTTATCTCACCCTGCCCTAACTCGCCGTTACCCACTTGGCTGATAAAAGTTAAAGCGCCAGGTATTGTATAAAGTTTTCTGATAGTCAACGTTACCTGTTCACGAATGACTCACCTGCAACTGCAGGCAGTCACTGAAGAAACGGTTAATTGCCGGTGAGGGGAAAATATTGATTAAATCAACAATCACGTGAACAAGGAACCGGCAAGTTTGAATTTCAGTTGTTGATTGTCAGTTGTAGTGTTTCTTCGATTTAAATTGAGTTTTTTTTTTTGTTTTTTTTAAATTCCTTGTCGTCCTAAATTCTTTATTTAAATTTCATCAGCAAATCCGCAGTTAATTTACGTTTGAAAACACTAACTCGGTTTTACCTGTTGATAATACTTGTTAAATAACATGACGACAAACAGATTTAATTATTTGAAGTAAAGGAAACATCGTTAGATAAAACTATGTGACAAAAGAAGAAGAAGAAAACGTAATGTATAAGTATTTTTTTATGATTTTCATTTCAACACGAGTCTAAAAGAATTACATAAACTGGTTAAAGGTGTTGTTGTTGTTGTTGTTTAACCAAAGCCAGTCTTGGTGTAGCAGACCCTATTATCTAAAATATTCCAACCCTGTCTATTGCCATGATTTTCTTACATGCAGAGAACCCAATATTCCGTTATCCAACGTGTAATGTATTTAGAAGGGAAGTTGACTGCTATGTCTAGCATGAATATTTCCCACAACATGCTTCCGTCGTGTTGTGTTACTTTATGTAAATGAATGCGTTTTTGGCAGCAATTATATAATAGTTGCTTCTTCACAGCATTCATTGAAAAGAACGAAAGTAGCCCTGCTGTATTATTATTATATCCCCAAAGCTCTTCCATAAACATAAGTATTAATATAATTACTGCAACAATGAGCCCCGTTCACGGCTTAAAAAGCAATCCGTCCCGACGATGATTAGTTGACACATGCAACAAGTGAGCAGTAAGGCTTCAAGACAGGCAAATCCCTGTAATTAGATGAAACTGTTGTCACATGATAACATTTTATCTATCCGCCAAATTCAAACAAACCCTCATTAGAGATGCGACCAGTTTGTTCGGCGGACGGCAACGAAGCGCGGACGCAATTTGGGATTCTTACTTACATAGAATGAATGAATGAAACGAAGGAAAAACAAGAGGTGTACACGACAGAGTGGATCCAGGAAATAGTTACATTTTTATTGTTTTTTACGGGAGAATGAGATAAGATAAAAGAAATAACAACTCTGTGGATTCTCTTTCATGGAATTTATTTGATAACGATGATTTTAATGAGTACCTGGTCTCCGGAAGGGAATTCAGGATAATGTACCGCAGAATATGTCAACTGGAAGAGATTTTCACAGCCAAGATGTGGCAATTGTTGTTCTGTCTGCCATCATTTACTTGCTGGATGTTGCAACAGGTGAGTGAGTTCTATCCTCGCCAGCATGTTACGAAGAAACGCAATATATATCCTGCACAAATGCATTCCGTTCCAAAGCTGAGGGTTTCTAAATGAATTACAATGTCATTCCAAATACTCACTTGAATCTTAATGAAAATATATTTGTCGAACTTAATTGCTTTTCTTATTTAATGCATGACACTTTTGGAAGAATTTTTTGATGGCAAAAGTTTATTACTAAATTCCCATGTTTTATACATATATTAGAACCTCGTGCTTATTTTATTCATGTTTGGAGGGTGTTTGATAGTTTTCTCTTGTCTGACAAATTTATTACCAATATCTTTCGGTTAAATGTTTTAACATATATGGTATTCTTGGAAATTCTTGTCCGATTTTATGCTGTAGTAGATTTATTTGGCCAAGGGTTGCAATTTGAAACTTAACCATGTTGGAAGCCAACAAAAAGTATTTTCATCAAAGTTCTCTGTTTTGTTATGAGTATATTTATTACATAGTAATTTGGCCAGGTCATGTTGTACCTGTTAATGGTACCTGGAACCCAGAAATTTTGTTTCATGGTCAGGGGCTCAGTGACTAAGCTGTTCATCTCTTAGTTTACTGGATGAGGAGGGTGTGTGGGGATAAATGAGGATTAAAAATAAAACCTGTCAAAAGACCACAGTACTCCCAGAGAAGCCAAAGTTTAAACAGTTGTGGAGACGAGACGGGCATTACGGATTCAATCTCCATATTGAAGCACTTCGTTACTGGGCACCTACGGCCAGAATTTTAAAATAATAATGAGCTTATTGTATATAGTGTTCGGAGGCACTAAAACACATTGGAAAAGAGGGGGCAAAAAAAAAAGCAGCCAAGTAAAGAAATACAGCAATGAAAGCTACATGCACATGCACGCTACATAGATTACAACAAAAACGGGATAGAAAATAGTGATAAAGAAGAAAGGTGCCTTGGCAAGCCCGGAATGGTGTTGGAGGATTTTAAGTAGCCAAAATTTTTGAAGTGTCCTGACCTCTGACAAGTGAAACTGGTAGTTTATTCCTTGCTTCGACAATTTTGAGTGTGAAAAATGATACATTACAAAAATAAAACTTTTTGTGAAGGCGCGTGATTTCGTCGTAAGGTTGTGGTTTCGATTCTCGGGCCGGACGTTGTGTTGTGTTTTTGAGCAAAATACTTTATTTCACTTTGCTCGATTCCACTCAGCTGCTAAGTCCAGATGAAGGGGTAACACCACCGAATCTGGGAAAACCGGCATTATAAGCCTATAATTCGTGGTGGACCATTCAAAAGTCGCCATACATAACAGTTTATTTTTTTATAAGAAAGTATTTTTTATTTAACTGTTTCTTATAAAAAAAATTTTTTTCCCTATGTATGGTGACTTTTGAATCACCCTGTATGTATATATATATATATATATATATATATATATATATATATATATAAAGCATCGTCACATGTAATGACGGGGATGTGAGCTCGAGTCCACAGCTAGCCACCTACACTTTTCTCTGCAAAGTAGGGATAGTTTATCCTGTTCAGGCTATATTATTAGCATTATTCTGCGATTGAGAATTTAAAACATCACTTCTTTAACTTTCTATATAAAATCTTGTTTCAGTCATTAGACTGCAACCGTGCGCGGAGACCACCCGCTGAAAGATTTAGTCGAACAAATCGAGCCTGGTACGCATTATATCGGACTTTTTTTTGTCGAACGGCTATGTTATTGGGACGTAAACAAATCAACATCGATTTCAATAATGGTAGGAGACAAACACAATTACACACAAAACGGGCTTCTTTCAGTTTCTGTCTACCAAATCCACTCAGAAGGCTGTGGTTGGCCCGAGGCTGTGGTCGGCCCGAGGCTGTGGTAGAAGACACTTGCCCAAGGTGTCACGCAGTGGGACTGAAACCAGAACCATGTGGTTGGGAAGCAAGCTGCTTACCACACAGCCACTCCTATGCATATACAAACACGCACACACACAACGGGCTTCTTTCAGTTTCCTGTCTACCAAATCCGCTCGCAAGGATTTGGTCGGCCCGAGGCTATAGTAGAAGACATCCAAGGTGCCACACATTGGAACTGAACCCGGAACCATGTAGTTGGTATGCAAACTTATTACCACTCAACCTCCCCCCCAAATACATATAAGCTTGCTTCCCAACCACATGGTTCTGGGTTCAGTCCCACTGCGTGGCACCTCAGGCAAGTGTCTTCTGCTATAGCCTCGAGCAACCAAAGCCTTTTGAGTGGATTTGGTAGACGGAAACTGAAAGAAGCCCGCCGTGTGTGTGTGTATATATATATATATATATATATATATATATATATATATATATATATATATATATAGGCACAGAAGTGGCTGTGTGGTAAGCAGCTTGCTTCCCAACCACATGGTAGAATAAGTACTAGGCTTACAGAGAATAAGTCTTGGGGTCCATTTGTTCGACTAAAGGCAGTGCTCCAGCATGGCCGCAGTCAAATGACTGAAACAAATAAAAGAATCTATATATGTGTGTATACACGTTTGTATATTATATACACACACTCCTCTTAACATCACTCATTTACCATATCCCCCCACCCTCTCTATTAATCGTAAATTCGTCATTCACTTACATCACCTCTATCCCCGTTCGACCCCCCCACCACCACCACCACCATTCTGTCTCTTCTATTCTGCACTCAGCATCATTCTTCTCTTTCTACTTTCTTGTTCCTTTTTATATAATTTTCTATAATTACGTAATTGTTTTACAGGGTGGTCGGTTGGTCGGTTGGTTTGCAGGACGAAATGTTTTGCTGTGTTTAACATCGTTTTACTTCGTAGGCGCTGGATGGCTGAATGGTTAAAAAATAAATTTGCTTTGCAGCCACAAGGTTCTGGTTTCGATTCTGTTGTGTGGTGTCTTGGATGTATGTTTATTTTGTATAACCTTGTGTCGACCAATGACTTGTGATTGAAGCTACGTAGCATCTCGTGCAGTGTATGGCGTTGGTAATTCATAAAGTATACCCTTGTCCGACCCCCCCCCCCCGTCATGCTGATTCTTTCTGGGAATTACAACAAGGGTACATCACTTGTCTGTGGAATATTCAATCAGGTTTATTGAATGAACCTGGTAGTTGAACTGATAAATCAATTGAACTTGATGCTTGGAAATTCTGACAGATCGACTTTTATTTCAGCGTTCAAATCCCACCTGGATCACCTGCTCCTGTGGTCTTAGCCCTTCTTTACCACTCTGTGTGTGTGTGCGTGTGATATCTATGTTAAGTCTAAAAGCTGGTGTTTCAGCCTGTAAACATCACACACCATCACGTGCACACACACACACACACACACCCCTGTCATACACACCCCTGTCATATACACCCCCTGTCACATACAGACACACCTCCCTGTCACATACACACCCCTCTCACAGATACACACCTCTGACACCTGTCACTCCCCTTCACACAATTCTCTCTCTTCTCTCTCTCTCTCTCTCTCTCTCTCTCTCTCTCTCATGCAGTTGTTCACAATGTGAGATTAAAATGCTTTTATATAATTTTATTGAACTGTAAAATTCTTCTCAGGGTAAAAGCATTAAAAAAAAGTCCCCCAAAAATAAGAGTTTAAAATCCTAAAATATTTTAGAAATTTGAACAAATTTAAACAAAAAATGGTGAAACAATAAATTATTTTCCTCTGTAATTTGAAACCATGTATCAAGTTTTTGAAGATTTGACTTAAATGTGGAATTTTAATTGTTTCTAATTAAGGCATGTGGGTGCAGGGTGAGGAGGTCAGTTGGTTACATCAGCCCCAGTCCTGACTAATGCTTTATTTCATTGACCCCAGAGTGATACAAGGTAAAGTTGACCTCAACAGGATTTGAACTTAAAAGATAAAAAGCACATACACACATGCACATATACATGCACACACACATGCACACACATATACACAAACGTACGTGTTATGGGCTTCTTTCAGTTTCCCCTTTACCAAATCCACTTGCAAGGCTCTGATCAGCTTGGGGCTTTGTAAGAACACACTTGTCCAATGTACCAAGCAGTGGGTCTGAACCTAGAACCATGTGGTTGGGAAGCAAGCTTCTTAACCACACTGAAAGAAGAGAATATATTCATTAATGTCCGAGGAATTGGGATACAAATTAATGGGACCAAACCCCCAGCTTACGGGGTGGGGTGGAGAGCTCACCGACATGCACACACACACACACACACACACACACACACACACACACACACACACACACACTCAACATGCACATGTACATACGCACACTCAGTTACGCATTGGGGTCGGTATAATCGACTTAATCCGTTTGTCTGTCCTTGTTTGTCCCCTCTGTGTGTAGCCCCTTGTGGGCAGTAAAGAAATAACACTCAGCACGCACACACACACACACACACACACACATCAAATACATTTGAAGGTGTATGGTGAGTGCTGAAGGCTTTTAACCTTGGAAGTGACATATATGACGATTGTAGTCTCCATGTCAGTGTATCATCGTGTGTGTGTGTGTGTGTGTGTGTGTGTGTGTGTGTGTGTGTGTGTGTGTGTGTGTGTGTGTGTGTGTGTGTCTATCACTCCTCCCACCCTCTTCTCTCTCCCATGCACAGCAATGTTGGGTGAGTGGGTGGTGATAATCACATGACAGGAGTTCTGTTGTTTCCAATCTTTATTAATAAAGGGGGGGAGGGGTGAATGAGAAATGGAAAGAATAAAAAGCCTCAACAAGCTAATTAGGACAGCATCTGTTAAGAGGAATTGTTGATTGGTATTGTCAAGGGTTGAGGTATGTATATATATGTGTATATATATATATATATATATATATATACATATATACGTCAGTCACTAATGCGACCGAGGATGCTATTCAACACCGGTCTTGCTAGAAGTAAGTGTCAAAGCAATTCATATCAGTTGTTTTGACTCTTATTTCTAGCAATACGGGTACTGAATAGTGCCCTCAGTCGCTTTAATGATGTATATGTTTTTGCCTTTCGGTTGAAAAATTGCCAACAAGCTACCTTTATTTCATGTATATATATATATATATATATATATATATATAAACTTGAGATATAGATGCAGGAGTGGCTGTGTGGTAAGACGCTTGCCTCCCAACCACACGCTTTCAGGTTCAGTCCCACTGCATGGCACTTTGGGCAAGTGTCTTCTACTATAGCCTCGGGCTGACCAAAGCCTTTTGAGTGGATATGGTAGATGGAAACTGAAAGAAGCCGGTTATGTGTGTGTGTGTGTGTATTTATGTATTTGTGCCTGTGATTGTCCACCCATTGCTTGTCAACCAATATTAGTGTGTTTACATCCCTGTAACTTAGCAGTTTGGCAAAAGAAACCAATACAATAAGTACTAGGCTTACAAGGAATAAGTCCTGGGGTTGATTTGTTCAACTTAAGGCGGTGTACCAGCATGGCCACAGTCAAATGACTGAAATTAGTAAAAGAATATGTATGTATGTATATGTGTGTGTATGTGTATACATAGGTGCATATAGCTGTGTGGTAAGAGGCTTCCTTCCCAACCACGTTTCAAGGTTCAGTCCCCTGGCACAGCACCTTAGGCAAGGGTCTTCTGTAGCCTTGGGCTGACTAAAACCTTGAGTAGATTTGTTGGACTGAAATAGAAAGAAGCCCATCGTGTATGTATTGTATTATATATCATCATCATTGTTTAACATCCGTTTTCCATGCTGGCATGGGTCGGGTGGTTTGTCTGAGGTCTGGAGAGCTAGCGGCTGCACCAGGCTCCAGTCTGATCTGGCAAGGTTTTTACAGCTGGATGCCCTTCCTAATGCCAACCACTCTGAGAGTGTAGTGGGTGTTTATTACGTGCCAACAACGCAGGAGACAATCAGGTGGGCCTGGCATCAATCACATTCGGATTGTGCTTATTACGTGCCACTGGCACAGGAGCCAGTCAGGCAGTACAGGCATCGGCCACATTTGGATGGTGCTTTTTATGTACCACCAGCACAGGGAGCTAGTCAGGGGACATGTTTGGATGATGCCTTTTACGTACCACCAGAATGGGAGCCAGTCAGGGGGCACTGGTCACAGCTGTGGTTTCGGTTTTACTTGACTCAACAAGTCTTCTCAAGCATATCATATCACTCAACGCATCAAGGGCACTCTTAAATGGGCCGGACATGCATCACTGGCATCAGCCATGGCTGCGACCTCACTTTAGTTGTCAGGTCTTCTCAATCACATCATATCTCCAAAGGTCTCGGTCTCCTGTCATTGCCTCTGTGAGGCCCAGTGTTCGAAGGTCATGCTTCACTATCTCATCCCATGTCTTCCTAGGTCTACCTTTTTCACAGGTTCCTTCCACAGTTATATATATATATCCCTATTGTATGTTTCATAGCTAGCAGAACCTTGGAAGTAGTAAATTATCCAAAAGAGGGGTAGACTACAAGCTACTCTTCAGGCTAAGGATTTGGTCTCAAATCCCCAATAAATTTACACGGGATCTCCTAACAACAATGTAAACTTCATATAATCAAGGTATCGTTGATCTGAAAGGTAGCTTGCAGTCTTCTTGACAACCAGTGTTGGTTTTATATCCCCGTAACTTTGCAGTTCAGCAAGAGAGACCAACAGAATAAATACCAGTCTTAAGCATTGGGGTTGATTCATTTGACTGAAAGTTCTTCAAGCTGGTGCCCCAGCATGGCCACATGTATTTGTTGTGGATGAAATTTCTACCCTGGTACATATTTTATATAGCATTTTGTTCCAACAAACATTTTCTCTTTTGTTTTATTTTTTTTCTATTGGTTTTTGTTATATTTTATTTGTAATCATTAAAAGAAAAAAAAAACTAACAAAAATTTATTAAAAAATGTCAGAAATTTAATCCAACACATTCATTCATTCCGTTCCCAAGAGGAGGAGATTGTTGAAAATGTGTGTGAGAGAGGGGGAAGGTTATTATTATTATTATTTATTAGAATGATATTTGATTTGTAAAGTGCAGACTAGTGTGGGGGTTGGGTGTGGAATGCAGAGACAAGATTGGTGTGGGAGACAGGAAAGGGACTCACAAAAAAATGAGAAAAAAAAAAGAATTTGGTGGAATAATACACATTAAATGCTAACGAGAATATCCCAATCTATTGACGGGCCCCTCCTAATAAATTGCGATTTCGGTATTGTTCTTAGTTTTTGACATGCGTACAGATATATGCACATATATACACATGGATATGTGCATATACATATATACTTATACATATATATCACATACATACATTCAGACACATACAACTATATGCAGATACATGTCTGCATCACAATTCCATCTGTTTTTGTGTCAGGGTTAGTAATGAGGAATTAATATATCTTAATTAGCCATTCTACTTTGGTCCTTCATTTCCCACATTGTCAAAGAAAGAAAGAAAACTGTCCATAAAGCGGCATTTATTCTTTCTGTCTTTGATGGTTCTCTTTTTAATGGTGCCTTACATCCTGTCTCTATTTTTGCCATTATTTCTAAATGGGTTAGTAGTGGATGTTATAAACATTTCTGCTGTACAACACATCTGTCTGTAGTTGGTTCCAGTACCATATCAGTGTTTCTATGAGAGGGAGTTGGTAGTTCTTTCCCCATTCTATCCATTCTCAAAAAGGGACACTTTCAACAATTCCTAGGTCTTAGATAGTCTCTCATCACCTGGAACCAAAGCCACATCCCTCAACTCGTACCCCAACTCCTTCAAAGGGTCCTGTTTTGAAAGTTACTTTGTCATCTCATGAAAAAAAAAGCACCCACTACACATTGTGAAGTGGTTGGCATTAGGAAAGGCATCCAGCCATAGAAACCTTCCTAAACAGATGCTGGAGCCCAATGCAGCTCCCTGGCCAGTTGGATCCTATCGAACCATTCAAATCATGCCAGCATGGAATATGGAAGTTGGATAATGATGACCATGTGACAGAAGAAAACACCCTGCCCTTCCTGATCAAAGGAAAGGGGTGTCAAGATCCTTAAAATGGATTTCACTGAGAGTCAATCAGTCGTACATTGTGACAACAGCTGTTTGCCACAATACAACAGATTCAGATAGAAAGAAGAGGAGGAAGAAGAGGAGGAGGAGGAAGAAGAGGAGGAGGAAGAAGAGGAGGAGGAAGAAGAAGAGGAGGAGGAGGAAGAAGAAGAAGAGGAGAAGGAAGGAGAGGAGGATTGTCTTTAGTATTTGGCTGATATTTTATTGACCCTGCAAAAATGAAAAGCAAAATTGATCTTTACTGGGATTTCAAGTCAGAGCACTGGTGGCCTGAACGGACCCCATAAGGCATCCTTTCTAATGCTCCAACAGCTTTACCTTCCCTCCACCTGAACCCCTTTTCGTTCCTGTATTTCTGTTGAGATGCTATGGGTTTCTTTCATTTTCAGCTGAGTCAATGGGAAAAATGTTAAATCAAGTACCTTGCTCAAGTTCACAATGTACCACCTGGCCCTGGAAAAGTTGATTACATTGACCCCACCCCCACCCCAGTACTTGACTGGTATTTTTTTCTATTGACCTCTGAAGGGATGAAAAACAAAGTTGACCTCAGTGAGATTTGAGCTCAGAATGTAAAGAATTGGAAGAAAGGCTGCTGAACCCGGTAATCGTTTTGCAAGCTCACCACCTTCATTGCAAAATGTAACCTTCCTTTATAAGACAGCTGAGTGTAATTTGAGAGAATTTAGTTGTTGCTTTCAGCAAATCGTGCAACTGCTTCAAGGCTTCCTTGCTGATTTGTCTCTTAACTTGATGTTGTTGCTAGTGTTAGAGACAGACATGGGGATAAAAGATTTGTTTGGATTTATAAGATGGAAGGGGATTAAGGAACACATTGCCTATGGCTTAATTACATTTGTGAGTAACATGTTGGGTTATACATCAGTTTTATATATATATATGTATATATATCTAGTGAAACATAGCAAAATGTTTGAGTGCAAAGTAAGTTTAGCAACTGATGATAAAATGGCGGGAGAGATGAGTGTGATAACTTTCAACTGTTATTAAAATGGCTGATGGTTCACTGAATGTAAAGATTAACAGTAAATGGTGGAAAACATCAGAGATATCAAACCATTTATGTATTCACTGCACACACACACATAGGGTGACAAGTACAAAGACATGTATATGTGTACATGTATGTATGTGTGTGTGTATTTATATCATCATCATCATCATCATCCGCTTTCCATGCTAGCATGGGTTGGACGATTTGACTGAGGACTGGTGAAACCGGATGGCAACACCAGGCTCCAGTCTGATTTGGCAGAGTTTCTACAGCTGGATGCCCTTCCTAACGCCAACCACTCAGAGAGTGTAGTGGGTGCTTTTACGTGTCACCCGCACGAAAACGGCCACGCTCGAAATGGTGTCTTTTATGTGCCACCCGCACAAGCCAGTCCAGGGGCACTGGCAACAATCTCGCTCGAAAATCCTACGGGAGCCAGTCAGGCGGTACTGGCAACGGCCACGCTCAAAATGGTGCATCTCATGTGCCACCCGCACAAGAACCAGTCCAGGGGCACTGGCAACGATCTTACTTGGCTTGCCGGGTCTTCTCACGCACAGCACATTTCCAAAGGTCTCGGTCAGTAGTCATCGCCTCGGTCAGTAGTCATCGCCTCGGTGAGGCCCAATGTACGAAGGTCTTGCCTCACCACCTCAGCCCAGGTCTTCCTGGGCCTACCTCTTCCACGGGTTCCCTCAACTGTTAGGGTGTGGCACTTTTTTACGCAGCTATCCTCATCCATTCTCACCACATGTCCATACCAGCGCAATCGTCTCTCTTGCACGCCACAACTGATGCTTCTAATGTTCAGCTTTTCTCTCAAGATACTTACACTCTGACGGGTATTCACATTGACATTACACATCCAACGGAGCATACTGGCTTCATTCCTTGCGAGCTTACGTATGTCCTCAGCAGTTACAGCCCATGTTTCACTGCCATGTAGCATGGCTGTTCGTACGCATGCATCATACAGTCTGCCTTTTACTCTGAGTGAGAGTCCCTTTGTCGCCAGCAGGGGTAAGAGCTCTCTAAACTTTGCCCAGGCTATTCTTATTCTAGCAGCTACACTTTCAGTGCACCCACCCCCACTACTAACTTGGTCGCCCAGATAGCGGAAGCTATCGACTACCTCTAGTTTTTCACCCTGGAATGAGATAGAAGTTGTTTCCTGTTTGTTTACAGTCTTTATTGCACCTGAACATCTGCCACATACAAAAACTAACTTGCTAGTTAACCTGCCTTTGATGTTGCTGCACCTCTTATGTGTCCATAGCTTGCACCGGGTACATCTTATAGAGTTACTACCTACTCCTTTTCTACATACTGAGCAGGGCCATCTACCTGAAGGGGTTTGTGTTTTATCTACCTTCCTACTTATTAGGATTTTGGTTTTAGCTAGGTTGACTCTAAGGCCCTTCAATTCTAGACCTTGCTTCCACACCTGAAACTTCTCTAGTTCTGATAGTGACTCCGCAATTAGGGCAAGGTCATCAGCATAGAGGAGCTCCCAGGGCCAACCTGTCTTGAACTCCTCTGTGATTGCCTGGAGGACTATGATAAATAAGAGGGGGCTGAGGACGGAACCTTGGTGGACCCCTACCTCTACCTGGAATTCATTGCTATACTCATTTCCAACCCTCACCTTTCTGGCAGCATCTCTGTACATGGCTCGCACAGCTCTCACTAACCATTCTTCTATCCCAAGTTTCCTCATTGACCACCAGATAAGGGATCGGGGGACCCTGTCAAAGGCTTTCTCCATGTCAACGGAAGCCAAGTACAGAGGTTTATCCTTAGCTAGGTATTTCTCCTGCAACTGTCTCACTAGAAATAAGGCATCAGTAGTGCTTTTACCTGGCACGAACCCAAACTGCATCTCATCTAAATTGATTCGCTCCCTAATTAGTTGGGCTATGACCCTCTCTGTAATTTTCATAACCTGATCTAACAGCTTGATGCCTCTGTAATTATTTGTATCTAAAGCGTCACCTTTACCTTTGTAGCAGTTGACTATGATGCTGCTACACCAGTCATTGGGTATGACTCCTTCGTGTATCACCTGGTTCGTAATACGGGTGACTAGGCTATAGCCAACACTGCCAGATATTTTGAGCATCTATGCAGTGATTCCTGATGGGCCGGGGGCTTTCCCGGTCTTCATACTCTTAATTGCCTTATCTACCCTGGTACTATCAACTCGGATAGCTGGTCCCTCTATTGGGTCGACATACTGCAGGCTCTCTTTCTCCCATTCATTCTCTTTATTAAGCAATCTATCGTAGTGGCATCTCCAGACCTATTTGAAAAATGAATAGAAATGGCTTTACTGATATTTACATTTTAATAATTAGATGTTTATAAATTATTGGGTGTTAATAATTCATAAATATTTAATTATTGAAATGGAAAAATTATCAGTAAAGCCATTTCTTTCATTTTCTCAAATGGATAACACTGTACCAACGGCTCTCTGCTCATAATTATATATATATATATATATATACACATATATGTGCACACACACAGGCGTATATATGTGTGGAGTATAAATGTAAAAGTGTGTGTGTGTATGTATATGAGTAACAAAGATGTACAGGTGTCACTTCATTATGGGATTGTCTGTTTACCTGCCTATCTCCCATCAATCTACCTGTGTTTATTTATCTCTCTTCCTGTCTGCTTTACTTTCAGGTTATCAATCCCTGCCTCTCCCCCTGTCTGTGTGTTTCTTAATTTCTCTTAGTTTCCCGCTGTGATAACATTACCTGTTTTTTTTCTTAGTTACCTCGAGGATGAGGTAGCAAGCCAGAATATTGAAGGACTCGAGCCTCACCTTTGAATGTTTCATAAATTCTATTACACATATTGAGTTCTTATTTCTCTTTTTTGTTTTTGTGTCACCAAACTCGGAATGTACCATTATCATCCTTAACTAGAGGTAACAGTCTGCTCAAAGTCACCACCCTCTGCTTCCACCACAACCTCATAATGGTCCTGGAACCTGGCGCATGCGCTCCTCAGTGTGTCCCTGAGAAGGTCTTCGAACATCTTAATCTTAACCACCAGCTTGGCCTTGATGTGTGTGTGTGTGTGTGTGTGTGTGTGTGTGTATAATGGTTTCACATTTTGGCACAGGGCCAGCAGTTTTTGAGGGGTGGGGGAAGTTGATTATATTGACCCCGATACTGGTACTTATTTTATGAACAGCGAAAGGATGAAAGGCACAAGTGACCTGGGCAGAATTTGACCTTGGAACTTAAAAATGGACAAAATACTGCTAAGCATTTTCTCCAGTGTGCTAATAATTCTGCCACCTTGCCTTATACACACTTACATTATATAGGTCAATGTATATATATATATATATATATATATATCATCGTTTAATGTTTGTTTTCCATGCTGATATGGGTTGGATGGTTTGACTGAAAACTGGTAAGCCAGGGAGATGCACCAGGTTCCAATCTGATTTGGCAAGGTTTCTATGGCTGGTTGCCCTTCCTACCACCAACCACTCCAAGAGTGTAGTAGGTGCTTTTTACGTGCCACTGGTACAGGTACCGTTGACATGACACTGGCATCAGCTATGCGCTGAAATGGTTTTCTCAAGCACAGCTTATCACCAAAGGTCTCAGTCACTTGTCATTGCCTCCATGAGGCTCAACATTCAAAGATCATGCTTCACCACTTCATCCCATGTCTTCTTGGGTCTACCTCTTCCTATGTGACACTTCTTCACATCGCTATATATATATATATATATATATATTTCCATTCATCCAGGTCTCTGAACATCTGCCAGTTCTTTGATTGCACTATAACAAACTCCAGCACCAATTTGGAAACAAAAACTACCAACTAAATGTAGGGAGTCATTTGAATAGACTAGAGACTTTTATGATACTCTTCTTGTGAACTACTCCTGCAAATTTACTGTGGTTAAATCTTAGTTTCTTTGTTAATCTGCTAAGATATTACACTCTGCATATTTTGTGTACAAATTGTTTGCATTAAGAACACTGTATCAAGTTCCTTTCTATTCATTCCATATATCTTGAAACCATTTTCCATATATATGGCTAGAACTGGGAGTGATGGCCTCCCTTGCAAATGCTATATGGACACAGACTGTGTGTTGATGGCCAGTTGGAAAATTGTTTGCCTGGGGCTAAAACAGCAGTAACATTGTCCTTTGTAGGACTGCTACATGTTACCTCCATTTCATTTGCAAACAAATAAGAAAACACATAAACACACATGGTGGGATCATCTGCTAGCTTATCTCTTGTCAGTTTGCATTGTTTTTGCCCATTTAGCACTTTGATGTTCCCTTCATTAAACATGTAAACACTTAGCTATTGTTTCTTTTTATTTTTATGCAGATGTCATGTATGAGTAATTTATTCTCTCAACATTTAGGGGGGTTTTTTTGACTCCACTTAATGATTTTCCCACAATGACTTGAGCAAATATGGTATATCTATTTTGGTTTGGTCTTATATGATGAAAACATGCCTGGTGTTATCTCACTTGTTGAAACACTCAAAACAACATTAATAATTAACTAACATTGTTCTTTTACTCACTGGAAACATTTTTGTAGCTAGCATTCTTTTTTTTTAAATTATCCTCGTATCAAACAGAGAATTCTTAACACTTACTTAATACGACATGTATCTCTTTGCTTATCTCGCCAGTCGTTTAGTTATCTGTTTAGCTGTTCTCTTCGTTTTTCAGTTTTAAAGTATTCCCTGTCCTTTTTCATAATATAAACACACATAAAAAAATCCTTTTCCTCTCCTCTTTTTCACTTACACTTTCATTATTTCTTTTGCTGCACCTCTCTCCTCTTCCTTTTTCACCTATCTCTTCCCCCCCTCCTTCCTCCCACCCTCTGTTATCTGTGTCTATCTATCCACCCCCTCTCTCTCCCCTCTCTCTGTTATCTCTGTCTGTCTGTCTGTCCACCCCTATCAGCCTTGAACTACGCAAGTGAGGCGACTTCCCTGTTGATTTCTCTCTTACTTTGACACTTTGACAAAAGGTCAACCATTTCTGAAGCCTCAATTAAGAGATCGTCTGAAAGGAAAGGGTGGGCGGGGAGGGGCGAAGGAATCGGTGTAAGTTGCTCTCCCTTTCTGGAAGTCTATTGGTTGATTTATTAAAGGTCAATACCCTTAATTTGAACACTTTCATCAGCATATGCAGACGCATGTGCATTCACAAATACACGTGTTGTAATATATAAGTATACACATACATACTGTACCTTTTAAAACCTATTCATGCATACACACACACACACACACACACACACACACACACACACACACACATTCCACATAATTGATTAATTACTGCCTGCATGCACCTCCCCATTGCATCTGCACTTGTATATGCTTAAACTCAGACATCCACCCATATATACAAAAATACAGGTACATACGTACTTGTGTCTATGTATGTATGTATATATATATATATATATATATATATATATATATACACACACACACATGGTGGTGGTCTACTCGTTAAGCAGAGTGTGACCGCCTCCTGTGCCTACACCTTAGATCTGTCATGGTGTCTGATGTGGGTTTTTAAACCAATGTATTGAAAAGACACCCACATAGATTGCTTATCTGATTTGGACCACAAAGAGCTGCAGTTAAGTTCTGATCTTTGTGGATCTTAAAATGTCTTTTGAGGCCTCTTTAGATTTGCAGCCCTTATGGCATACATGGCATTGAAAGGTGTGCACAGACACATAGGCAGAATTGTTGGTGGAGGTTTGTTTTTCATGGGTCCACAAATGAGATTTGAACCCAGCAAAAGAAAGACCTGGTCTGTCACAAACTGTGCACACCGAAAGGTCACTGAGATTCACCTTCTTGGTCGCAATATTCTTCTTTAAATCTCTCTTGAGTCTTGCATGTGTTATCCTGGCCTCCTCAAAGATTTTCACTCCACTCCACACTTTTGTTCACCATTCAGCTCAGTCTGAAGCACGGGTTTCTGTGACCTTTGGATCCACATATTTGTGTGTGTGTGTGTGTGTGTGTGTGTGTGTATAGATCAGTGGTTCTTAACCTTGGGGTGGTGGTGGGGGAGCACGAGCCCTTGAGAAAAAGCAGGAATTTCTTCAATAATATTTGTTATTCTCTTAACGAGAGCAAAGTCAAATAATGAGAAGTTTATGAAAAAATGCAAAAGTATCGCCTTATAACTTTAGTCCTTTTATTCTACTATCTTAGCGCCACTTACCATTTTCTGTACTTATTGACCCCACTTCATATTCCTCAAAACCCTCCTTAATTCTGAATTGTACCTTTAATATTTACCTTTATTTTGTAATTTTTTTTTTCTGTTACAAGACTCGGATTAAGAACCATTTGTATAAAGCTTAGCTATTATAATCGTGTAAGGACCCTAGTTTGTGCTCGTTTTGTGCCGGGCGATTGCGTAAAAGAGGGAACGTTGCTCTGTCATGTTATGGATAGTTGTGCACCAAGAGCAGCTATTTTTTGTGATGCATCAAACTTCTTTCAGGAAAACCAACTTCCGTGCAATTCGCAGGTAGGGGTGGGCACTGATGGAGCTCCAGCCATGCTTGGTCTGCAGTCTGGATTCATTATTAGGGTGAAAGAAAAAAATCCATCTGTTGTAGGTAAAAAATTGCTTGCTTCATTGTGATGCCTCAGCATCCAGACCCTTACCCACTGAAGTGAGAAAGGTCTTGAACGTGGCTATCAAGGTTGTCGACTTTGTCGAAGGTGGAGCCTTAAACAGTCGTCTTTCCAAACTGTTGTGTAAAGATATGGAATCTGAACATGAATCTGTACGTTGCTTTTTCATACGAACGTACAATGGTTAACAAAGGGGAACATGCTTAGACTGCTTTATTAACTACGAGAAGAAGTAGCAATATTTCTAGATTTGCAGCAGAAGACAGATCTCCATGATAAGTTCCAGACTGAGATGGCTCTCAGCTATCTCTAGCTTACCTGGTGGACATCTTTGAAGTGGACATCTTTGAAGTGCTGAATGCTGAATGCTCTCGATCTTAAATTACAAGGGAAAAAATATCAACATTCTCACGTACCACAACACCATTCAAACCTTCATGGCCAAACTCGACCTCTGGAAATGTCAAATTCAGCAAGGAAATACAGCCCCAGTTTTAGTTACTTGGATTTTGCTCTCATTCACGGTAACCTTGATTCTGAGTTAAACAAATAATTACTCGTCTCACTGACTTCAAAACAAAATTCCTCAGATACTTCCCAGATACAGATGAAAAGTGTGAAGCTTGGAAATTCATCAGGAACTCTTTTCAATGTGAAGTGATGATGTTTTGGATGAAGTGCAAGAAGAGTTTCTTGAGCTGAGCGATAACGGCTGAACGCCTCTAAGCCGGAACCGTAGCCGGATCTGAGTTGTTCGGAAAGGATTGATGGGCCACACTTTCGCGGTCCATATTCATACTGGCAAAGTGGACATTAAGTGATGATGGTGATGATGATATCTGCTTAGTATTTTTACATTTCAAACCATCCAGAAATTAATTCTAATGTTCTGTGGATGATTTAATTAATCCATGTTGTCAGTTCATAGATATTGTTGTACGAGTCAGACTGACCAATCGAGTTGAGTTCTTGTCTATATATCACAAATAGCTGTAAGCTAATGTCTCTCTGTGGACAGAGGATTAATATTCTTTCCCTGATGATCATAAAAGAAAACTAGAAACTAATCAGAGCAGTTTCACTTTTTTCTGCCAACAAAATAATTTCTCTTGCATAGCCTCTCCTTGCAGCCTGGCTAAATTGTACATTTTATTAAAACAAATCTACCTTACATTTCACATTATCTAAAAAATGCTGTTTAATAAATTTTAAATTTACCCTTTAACTGTGAAATGAAATTTCATGGTTATTCCAGTGATCATCTTAAATATCAACCAACAAAACAGATTTGGTATTTTCTCCAAGTCACGTTGCCTCAATAAACTTGACATTCCTCTGCAAAAGATGCAGAAAACTGCTTTCCATGGTTAAGGGGAACGAGATTTTGAGTGGATATTCCTTTATTCTTTTTCTCTTTTACTTGTTTCAGTCATTTGATTGTGGCCATGCTGGAGCACCACCTTTAGTCGAGCAAATCGATCCCCGGACTTATTCTTTGTAAGCCTAGTACTTATTCTATCAGTCTCTTTTGCCGAACCACTAAGTTATAGGGACGTCAACACACCACCATCAGTTGTCAAGTGATGGTGGTGGGACAAACACACACACACACACACACACACACACACACACACACACACACGATGGGATTCTTTCAGTTTCCATCTACCAAATCCACTCACAAGGCTTTGGTCGACCCGAGTCTATAGTAGAAGACATTCACCTAAGGTGCCTTACAGTGGGACTGAACCTGGAACCATGTGGTTGGTAAGCAAGCTTCTTACCACACAACCACTCCTGTGCCTATATCGGATTTCTGCAGTAAAAGGGTTGATGTTGTCAATGACCCAAAATCTTCATCTAGATGTTTACGCTGTTTTACCTGTTACATTTTTTAAGCAGGTGGGGGCGGTTTCGGTGGGGATTTTTATCTCCAAATTAATCCTATTTTCTTGTGTCTGTGAAGGTGAAACTTTATTTAAAGTATAATGTAATAAGTTGTTGTTAAAAGATTAGGGTCCTTGTCTCTGACTCATGCTTGTTAGATATCAAGTTTTTAGTGTCAGACACATTGCTGTGTTTAGCTCAGTCATCCTAGTTAATGATCAGGTACCACACCCATTGTTTTTGGGACAGTATATCATATTCCAACCTTTTTCAACATATCTAGACTCCCAGCCCTCTTCAATTAATAACTGAGAGAACCCTTACATGGTCAATTGACCAGCTAGAAATAGCAGACTGTCTCCCTCAAATCAAACTTTGCAATCTTTAAAAAGACACATTGAATCACATATTCCAGCTTTTTCCTGGCTGTGTGATGAGAAGCTTACTTCCTAACCACAGGGTTCCAGGTTCAATCCCACTGCATGGCACTTTGTGCAAGTGTCTTCTACCACTGTCTCAAGCTGATCAAAGTTCTGTGTGTGGATTTGGAGGATGGAAACTGAAAGAAGCTTGTGTGTGATCATCAACTGATTAGCTAGAAATAGCAGATAAATCTCCCTTTACAACTTTGGGAAAAAAAAAAAAACATTAGACAATGTAGTCCTAGATATATTAAAAAAAAAAGAAAGAAGAGACAATCACGGCTGGGACCTGTTTGATTATGTCTGTTTGATCAGGGCTGATTTGTGGTTTGACAGCAACTTATATGATGCAGAGGAAACTGTGTAAATATGATGGATTGTCATTTCTTGGTTTAATACACAGGGCACAGCAAACAAATGCCTGCAATTTATAGGTTGGCAGACGTTTCGACAGCAAATACATAATGTATCCGACTTCAAACTCTGATAAAATAACAAATTAAAACAAAACTGGTAAACTCTTCGCTATATGAAGACACCCTAACCACCTCTATAACTTTCCCAGTGTGACACCAATGACTATGGAAAATACGGGAGGTTTTTCTGTGGCGTCCTGTATTAGAAAAAAAATAGTTTTCTATATTTCCAGCTTGTTTTACTTGTTATTCTAATTAACTTGTTATTCTAATTAACATCAGTTCATTGTCAAACGACAGCTGCTGCTCTCTGTTCATTAATCTTATTTTGTGTATCTCTAAACATCTTAAAACTATGTATACCTTTAGGCTATGAAACCCAGTACTTTGTCTTGCCCTTTTTTTTTTCTCCTACCTAATCTTGTTTTGCCCCTTTGTCCTTGCTGTTAAGTTCACTTTCATTCCTACGTCTATTGTAGTAATCCCTTTAAAACCCTTCACCTTTCTTTCTTTCTTTCCTTAACACTTGTTGATTATTCAGAAGTTGTTCTTTGTTCTTTCTGTTAGAGCCAATATCTTCCCGATGCACCACCATCAACCACCGATAGAAAATGTCGCTCTCAAATATTTCATTCAAAATACAAATTTGCTTCAACCTCTGCCTCCAGTAACATTATTGCCATTCATTCCCTTACATCACTGGTCACGGGGCTATTGTAGAAGATACTTACCTAAGGTGTCACACTGGGGTTGAACCCGAAACCACGTGGTTGGAAAGCTTAATGAACCCCACAATTATACCTCCAGCTTCTGGCAGAAACATTAGCACGCCGGGTGAAATGCTTAGCAATATTTCGTCTGTCTTTACATTCTGAGTTCAAATTCTGCCGAGGTCGACTTTCGTTCTTTCGGGGTCAGTGTTCCCAATCATAAGATTATGAGGTCAATTCTTAGAGCAGTGCACTGTATTCTTGAGCAAGACACTTCATTCCACTCTAGTGTTTGTGAGTAGCAGCTGAGTGCTGGTGCTGCTTTCTCTCCATCCAACTGTCACTTCCTGGGTGTGCAACTTGGTCAAGAGTAGGGCAGGGGCAAGAAGGTGTCCATACCCCCTTGTGAGTGACAGCTAAGAGGAAGTTATTTCATAAATCCCTTAAGTTTTGTGTAAGATCAATAGTTTTATTTAGAATGATTTTATTCATGAAAATATTCTGAAACAATCGACTGAATAATACATATACAGGGTGGCCCAAAAGTAGGTTTATAGTCATCACGTAGGCACTTTAAATTTCTTTTAAAACATTTTATTACATTTAAATTTCTATCTTACAATCAACTAAATTAGCATAGAATAATGGTTTCATATTTTTTTTATAATTAAGAACTAAACTGTTAATATATGAATGTGAAAGAGATATTTGAATAACTGTAAACCTACTTTTGGGGCCACCCTGTATGCCTTGTATTTGTGTGAAAGAACTTGAAAATATATGAGATAAAAATATTAACGAGCTGACTGCATTCTGTGGTCATGTGCACTACAACTTGTTGGAAAAGGTTAAAAGAGGGGACAGAATGTAACCAGAAGTCAAGAAAGGCAGCAGTGAAAGAGGTGCCAGTAGAGTAGACCGGATAAAACACACAAAAAGACAGAAAAGTCAACAGTAAAAGAGTCACGAAGAGGAAAGAGTGCATAGGCGTATCAGGAGTAGCATTAATGAAGTCCAGGGTGCATGGAATTTTCAAAGGATACAAAGATTTGATGGTTAGCAGCAGATGTGGAATAGTTTAGGTATTTGTTATATTTTGAATATTTTCAACTTGAATTAGAAAATGGTAACATATTTGTTTTTGTATTAAAACGAATAAATGTTTTGCACCAGAGAATTTTGTGGCGCAGATAATGATGAAGAAAATGGTAAACAGGGAAATCAGGAAAGGAAGTTCTCAATTTGTAACTTTTTTTAAAGAGGAAATGGAAAAAGACATCGATGTAAGTGTGTGCAACATTAAACTATGTCACAAGTGTGGAAAAATAAAAAAAAAACAGGAAACTCCATTTTAAATTCATTAACAGAAGAATCTCAGGAAAGGAAAAAACAAAAAGCTTAAATAAATAAGTCATAGAAATGTCAACATATTCCAGCAGTTAATAAGGTATGAACTTTCATTCTAGAGATAACGAGTTATTTTCCTCCTCACTCTGCAGCGTTTGTGTTGTTTGTTTGTTGCTCCAGTTGTGGGCGAACGTAAGGAGGAGGCCTGAGTGAGTGGATCTAAGCTTGTGCCTGTAGCTAGGAGGGAACGGATGGAAGAGGGGCTCCTCCCTTGGTAGATGGGGGTGATCTAGAATCAGTAGGGGTTTTTGGATTGCCCCTGGGTGGTGCTCCCCCACTACTTGGGAATTTTGTTATCAATTTTCTTAATTGTCATTGTTTTATTATGTTTATGTAAGTCCCCACGTTCCTTTGTATTGTCCTAAATGTTTTTTTGTGGCCCTTGTGGCCAGTAAAGTATTTGGCAAGCTGGCAGAGTCATTAGGGCATTGGAAGTAGCTTAACATCATTTCTTTCTGCTCTGTACGTCCGGAGTTCCAGTTCCACCAAAGTTCACTCTGCCTTTCGTCATTTTGGCGTTGACGAAATAGGTTCAAGTTGAGCATCGAGACTGATGCAATCAACTTTTTCATCCCTTCAAAATGCTATCTTATGTCAAAATTAGAATTAATTATTGAGATGATAAACTGGCAGACTCATTAGCATGCTGGATGAAATGCGTAGTGACATTTCTTCTGAGTTCAAATCCTGCCGAGGTCAACCTTATTTTTCATCCTTTTAGGGTTAATCAAATAAAGTACCTGTGAGGTTTTGGGTTGTTGATGTAACTGGCTGACCTTCTTCTTCTAAATCTCCTGGTCTTGTGTCAAAATTTGAACCAATTATTTTATTGTTAATTTATTTGATGTGAAGCAATGCTAAAGGTTTTGGTAAAGGTGTCAGTAATGTAGTATTTGTTGTTGTTGTTGTTGTTTGGAATCGGTGAAGTCAGAGGTTTATAATTGGTAACATTATATAATCCAAAGTCAGAAGTTGATGTTTGCTAATTAAGGTCTCGATTCTTCATTTACAATTCAGGAAAATAATTTACCA